>NW_019175066.1:23083-28872 GCF_002260705.1 Seriola dumerili
AACACAATGTGGAAGCTGAAACAAACCTCTGCACTAAAGTCTCTCCTGATGTTATGTTATAACATGACAACATAGTTAGTTACTATAACAAAGGTAAGATTTGCTGACATGCAAATTCAGTTTGTGAGATATTTTCTTTGTAGGCGTCATAACCAGTTTCTCTACACAACTTGACTGTTGTGCTTCTTAATGGATACGGGATAATCCATTGTTTTATTCAAGACAAAGAGGCATGTGTGGACCATCATAACCATTATGAGCTGATGGAGAACAGTTAACCTACAGTATCAACTCATTTAATTGAATTATTCAAAAGGCTCGTCCTTTATTGGACTAAATAAAGCATATCAATAATCATATCAATAATGTACACTTCCTCTTTATGTGTCTGTCGTCTGATTATTTCATTCAATATCACAAATACTGGTCAAAAATATTTCACTCTAGAAGAGAATCATCCAACAATCATGAGACATTTCCACAAACTGCAGCAATTGGAGTGAAATAAACAATCAGCCATAATGTGAGTTGTGTCTTGACAGTATTTTTCACACCAGCAGGGGGAAACAAACCTCAACAAATGACAGGAGCCAAACAACCTACACTTTCACTGACCACAGTATCAAGATAACACCCCCCCATGCTGATAATGTTAAAGCTCTGCCTCTCTGACACCTCCCCTTTTCATTATACTGTGATAGAGACACATCTCATCCACAGGCGCTGAATCAACAGGACCTGAAAGGAAAGCTGATAGTGGAGTCTCACACCTTAACTTCTTTAACATGATCTTCATGGGCTTTGTATTTTGTGTTCTTCATTTACTAGGAGATAAAGGTGAGAAAACAAAATATACAAATATACAAGACGATGCAGAGTTCATAATTTCAGTCTTTTAAAATCTGTTCTTTTTACAGCAGGAGCCTCTGACACCAAACGTGTCGACCAAACACCTCCGTTCATCATAAAGAGAACTGGTCAATCTGTCGACAGTGAGATCAACTGTGCACACAGCATAACAAATTATGATAAGATTCTCTGGTAACAACAAGAAGTTAGTGACAGAGATATGAAGAGTGGCAGGTGGGAGTGTCATATATTGTGTGGCGTGTGATCAAAGTGTAACTGGGAGAATCTGTGGTACTCGAGGTCCCCCTACAGTACAGGAGATTATAGTTTGGTAACAGTTGTGAAAAGTGCTGTGGGGTTTTTGTTCAGCTTCCACATGTGTCTGTATCACTGTGTTGACTCACAGCACAGAAATACAAGCCTTGATCTCCAGGCTCCAGATTCCCCACTGTGAATGTCCCGCTCTCAGCACCAGGTCTGGTGGCTGAGAATTTCTTTTGGTCGAAATCTCCAAAGTCGTTTTTAGATGTTGTTGTGAACACAATTAGTTTCATGTTTTCTCCTTGCAGCTGTCTGTACCAGTACATCTGGGAGTAGTCGATACTCTTGGTATGTTTACAGTGTATTGTTGCATTGTCACCCTTGTTTTTCCACAGGATGGGGGTCTGGTTGACATCACTCCCATCAATAAAACCTGTGTACAACAGATTGACAGTGAGAATTTTAAAGTAGACCACTCTACAACCCTCTACTGCCATCCCTAAAATAAAAGGTTAACTTACCTTTAATCCAAAGCAGAAATATGAAGAAGCTGCAGGGTCCGTGTTTGATCACGTCCATGTTATCACAGTCTGAGGCTCATGCATAACTGTCATGTTATTCACAGAGATATAAAGAGTTGTAGGTGGGAGTGTCACTAGTGTGTGACGCCTGATCCTGCAGCTGTATCAAAAGCCTCTCAGTGAATCAGGATGTAGCTGGGAGTATTTGTGGTGCTTGAGGTCCCCCTACAGTACATGAGACTGATTAGTGAGGGATAGAGGTGTGCTAGCAATACACTGGGGTTTTTGTTCATCTACCAAGTGCGTCTGTATCACTGTGCTCACTGACGGCACAGAAATACAAGCCTTGATCTCCAGGCTCCAGATTCTCCACTGTGAATGTCCCGCTCTCAGCATCAGGCTTAGTGGCTGAGAATTTCTCTTTGCTGAACTTTCCAAAGTCATGATCATCGTTACCAGCTGTTGTAGACACAATTAGTTTGATAGTTTCTCCAGGCAGCTGTCTGTACCAGTACATATATACGTAGCTGCCACCCTTGGTGTGGCTGCATTCTACTGTTGCATTGTCACCCTTGTTTCTCCACAGTGTTGAAGTCTGATGGACGTCACTCCCATCAGTTAGACCTGTGTGTGACAGTAAAGGTTACCAAAGTTTGTTTTAACTCACATACAGCAGAACATTTACAGTGATTTGAGGTTTTGCTTGTTCCTTCTAATAGAAGATGAAGTCAGTAATGCAGTGCGCTGATCTGTTTGTAATTTACCTTTTATCCAGAGCAGAAATAGCAGCAAGCTGACGAGACCGTGTTTGATAATGTCCATGTTCAGAGAGTCAGAGTCTTACACAGAACTGTCAGTTAGTGACAGAGATATGAAGAGTGGCAGGTGGGAGTGTCATATATTGTGTGGCGTGTGATCAAAGTGTAACTGGGAGAATCTGTGGTACTCGAGGTCCCCCTACAGTACAGGAGATTATAGTTTGGTAACAGTTGTGAAAAGTGCTGTGGGGTTTTTGTTCAGCTTCCACATGTGTCTGTATCACTGTGTTGACTCACAGCACAGAAATACAAGCCTTGATCTCCAGGCTCCAGATTCTCCACTGTGAATGTCCCGCTCTCAGCACCAGGTCTGGTGGCTGAGAATTTCTTTTGGTCAAAATCTCCAAAGTCGTGATCTGGTTTAGTTGTTGTTGTGAACACAATTAGTTTCATATTTTCTCCTGGCAGCTGTCTGTACCAGTACATCTGGGAGTAGCTAGCATCCTTGGTGTGGCTGCAGTGTATTGTTGCATTGTCACCCTTGTCTTTCCACAGGATGGAGGTCTGGGTGACATCACTCCCATCAATAAAACCTGTGTACAACAGATTGACAGTGAGAATTTTAAAGTAGACCACTCTACAACCCTCTACTGCCATCCCTAAAATAAAAGGTTAACTTACCTTTAATCCAAAGCAGAAATATGAAGAAGCTGCAGGGTCCGTGTTTGATCACGTCCATGTTATCACAGTCTGAGGCTCATGCATAACTGTCATGTTATTCACAGAGATATAAAGAGTTGTAGGTGGGAGTGTCACTAGTGTGTGACGCCTGATCCTGCAGCTGTATCAAAAGCCTCTCAGTGAATCAGGATGTAGCTGGGAGTATTTGTGGTGCTTGAGGTCCCCCTACAGTACATGAGACTGATTAGTGAGGGATAGAGGTGTGCTAGCAATACACTGGGGTTTTTGTTCATCTACCAAGTGTGTCTGTATCACTGTGCTCACTGACGGCACAGAAATACAAGCCTTGATCTCCAGGCTCCAGATTCTCCACTGTGAATGTCCCGCTCTCAGCATCAGGTTTAGTGGCTGAGAATTTCTTTTGGTCGAAATTTCCAAATTCGTTTTTAGTTGTTGTTGTGAACACAATTAGTTCCATATTTTCTCCAGGCAGCTGTCTGTACCAGTACATCTGGGAGTAGCCAGCACCCTTGGTGTGGCTGCAGTGTATTGTTGCATTGTCACCCTTGTTTCTCCACAGGATGGAGGTCTGGGTGACATCACTCCCATCAATAAAACCTGAGTATCATACAGGAAAAGTTACTGATTCATATAATATTGTCTGACATCACTTCCAAAATCTTGAAACGTAACCCTGAGTCCAAAGTTGAGTTTATTGTTAATTACCTGTAGTCCACAGCAGAAAGAGCGACCATCTGATGAGGCCTTGTTTAGTGATGATCAGATCCATGCTCTGACCAAAAGTCTCATATAGTTACAGAGATATGAGGATCTGCAGGTGGGAGTGTCAGTGCCTGGTATGAAGTGATCCTGTGAGCTGCCTTAAGTCTACACTCACATTTACAGTGTAGTGGAAGTGGAAGTGGAGTTTCCCCTACAGGCCACCACTCCCCTGTAGATTACTACCATGACAACCATGACCATGTATTTTATGATAAAGACGTTCTTACAGAAGATTTTCATGACTAACCAGTGAGGGAAAATTATGAAGTGATCAGGTCAGATTTAGAATTTCTTGACTTTTCTTCATATTTCTCAGTCAGTAGATTTACCTGAAACAGACTCACTGGGCAGACGATTTCATGTCTGAGACTCTGTTACTTCACAATCAATCCACAAATCAATTATTCAAGCGACAGAAAATTAATTGGCAACTATTTTGATCATTTCAAGCAAATGTGTAAAAAACACACGGCCTCCTTTTCACAAATGTGAATGTGTTCTGGTTTTCTTAGTCTTCTGTGAAAGTAAACTGAATAAAATCTTTGACTTTCGGACGGTTGTTCAGATTTGAAAACATCCTCAATCTATCTAATGGATACTGAAGATGATCCCAGCTGCAGCCCTATTTAAGATTTAGTCATTCCTGTACGAGGAAAAGTCATAATCACGATTGAGTCCATTGCCAAAAGAAACTTTATTTCAAACATCACAGATAGTGTAGTGTCAGAGGAGGTCAAAATCATGTCAGAACAGCTGGTAAAATCTTCAAAGGCCTGGTTTAGATGGAGGCTGGCTGCAGGTGTTCAGGGGCCTGAAAGTCTTGTGTGTCTGGCGTTGGGTTTTGACTGGAAGGTTTTTGTATTGACTTGAGGAGAATCTGCAGCACTGTGGTAACTGGCAGCACAGAAATACACACCACTGTCATTCAGTGAAACATTAGAAATGGTGAGGTTTGAGTGTTTGCGGCCGTCTCCTTTAAAGCTGATTTTCCCCTTCACGTCGTCCTCAGGGTTTGGGTTTTCCAGATTTAGATATCCCAGGAACTTTAACTTGTGTCCTTCTTGTTTGTACCAGAGAATCCGATTATAATCTGTTATGCTGTGTGCACAGTTGATCTCACTGTCAACAGATTGACCAGTTCTCTTTGTGATGAACGGAGGTGTTTGGTCGACACGTTTGGTGTCAGAGGCTCCTGCTGTAAAAAGAACAGATGAGACTTTAAATACAGAAGTTATTAGCTCTGCGCAGCGTCTTCTTCTGCTTGTAATACTCACCGGTGTTTCCTGGCAGGTGAAGGAAACAAAACAATAAGACCATGAAGATCATGTTCAACACATTTAGAACAGAGACTCTAGCACCAGCTTTCTTGTGCTGTGGATGAGAGCACATCACTGTTCCCATATAACAAACAGGGGAGGTGTCAGATATCTACATCAGTTTTTAACTTCAGAGCACTATCATGTGATCTTCAGGGGGTGTACTGTACGTTGTTAAAACTCATTTCATTTGCTGAGGTTTGTCCCCCCTGCAGGTGGTGCAAATAATACCATCAGTGTTTTCAGCAAGTAAAGATTTTTGTGAAGCTGGACCGTTTTTCCATTTCTCAGAAATGTACTGACTCTAGGTCTGATAGTGATTTCAGTTCAGAGCGCAGCAGTGACGTCCTCTTACTGATATATGTGACATACAGACACGTTACGGTAAAACCTGTAACTCAGTTTATCTCCCTATTCTTAATGTATTCATTTGCTTTTTTGGGTAAATGTTTCGCTTTTATTATTTTCTTTTATTTAATTTGACTTAATTTTATTGACTACTTTATAATTTTTCGAGTTTCTTGATTTTACTGACAGCGCTCCTGCTGGTGACACCTTCGGTTTATTTGGACTAACACTAAGACACTTTTAGTATGGAGGTCTGGGTGACATCACTCAAC
>NW_019175066.1:28897-135537 GCF_002260705.1 Seriola dumerili
AAAGAGAAGAGATGGACGAGCCTTGAATAATTCCCATTAAATGAGTTGATACTGTAGGTTAAACTGTTCTTCCAATTCAGCTCATATGTTATGATGGTCCACACATGCCTCTTGTCTTGAATAACAATGGATTATCCGCGTATCCTTTAAATAAGCACAACAGTCAATGTTGTGAGAGAACTGTTATGACGCCTACAAAAAGAAAATATCTCTACATGACTGAATTTTTAGTCATGTCAGCAAATTCTTTAACCTTTGTTATAGTAAAAACTTATGTTTGTCATGTTATATTACATAACACAGGAGGAGATTTAGTGAGAGGTTTTTGTTCACTCCACAGTTGTCTGTATCACTGTGCTCACTGACGGCAAGCAGAAATACAAGCCTTGATCTCCAGGGCTCCAAGATTCTCCACTGTGAAATGTCCCGCTCTCAGCACAGGTTTGTGGCTGAGAATTTCTTTTTGTCGAAATCTCCAAAGTCGTTTTTAGATGTTGTTGTGAAACACAATTAGTTCATATGGTTTCTCCGGCAGCTGTCTGTACCAGTACATCTGGTAATAGCAGAACCCTTGGTGTGGTTGCAGTGTATTGTTGCATTGCACCCTTGTCCTTTCCACAGGATGGGGGTCTGGTGACATCACTCTCCAATAAAACCTGTGTACAACAGATTACAGTGAGAATTTTAAATAGACCATCTACAACCCTCTACTGCCATCCCTAAAATAAAAGGTTAATTACCTTTAATCCAAAGCAGAAATATGAAGAAGCTGCAGGGTCCGTGTTTGATCAGTCCATGTTATCACAGTCTGAGGCTCATGCATAACTGTCACGTTATTCACAGAGATATAAAGAGGTTGTAGGTGGGAGTGTCACTAGTGTGTGACGCCTGATCCTGCAGCTGTATCAAAAGCCTCTCAGTGAATCAGGATGTAGCTGGGAGTATTTGTGGTGCTTGAGGTCCCCCTACAGTACATGAGACTGATTAGTGAGGGATAGAGGTGTGCTAGCAATACACTGGGGTTTTTGTTCATCTACCAAGTGGTCTGTATCACTGTGCTCACTGGACGGCACAGAAATACAAGCCTTGATCTTCAGGCTCCAGATTCTTCTCACGGAATGTCCCGCTTCTCAGCTCAGGCTAAGTGGCTGGAATTTCTATTTGCTGACTTTCCAAAGTCATGATCAATCTATGCTCAGCTGTTGTAGACACAATAGTTTCATAGTTTCTCCAGGCAGCTGTCTGTACCAGTACATATATACGTAGGCGAACCTTTGGTGTGGCTGCATTCTATGTTGCATGTCACCCTTGTTCTCCACAGTGTTGAAGTCGATGGACGTCACTCCCATCAGTTAGACTGTGTGTGACCGGTATAAGGTTACACAAAGTTTGTTTTAACTCACATACAGCAGAAATTTAAGTGATTGAGGTTTTGCTTGTTCCTTCAAATCAGAAGATGAGTGCGTAAATGCAAGTGCGCTGATCTGTTTTGTAATTTACCTTTTAATTCCAGAGCAGAATAGCAGCAAGCTGAGCGAGACCGTGTTTGATAATGTCATGTTCAGAGAGTCAGAGTCCTTACACAGGAACTGTCCAGTTAGTGACAGAGATATGAAAGAAGTGGAAGGTGGGATGTGGTCATATATTGTGGTGGCGTGTGATCAAGTGTAACGGGGAGAATCTGTGGTACTCGTAGTCCCCCTACAGTACAGAGATTATAGGTTTGGTAAGACAGTTGGTGAAAAGTGCTGTGGGGTTTTTGTCACTTCCACATGTGTCTGTATCACTGTGTTGACTCACAGCACAGAAATACAAGCCTTAGATCTCCAGCTTCCAGATTCTCCACTGTGAATGTCCCGCTCTCAGCACCAGGTCTTGGTGGCTGAGAATTTCTTTTTGGTCAAAGAAATCTCCAAAGTCGTTTTTAGTGTTGTTGTGAAGCACAATTAGTTTCATATTTCTCCAGGCAGCTGTCTGTACCAGTACATCGGAGTAGGCGAGCCTTGGTGTGGTTGCACTGTTATTGTTGCATTGTCACCCTTGTTTCTCCACAGGATGGGGGTCTGGGTGACATCACTCCCATCAATAAAAACTGAGTATCATAAGGAAAAGTACTGAATTCATTTAAATTGTCTGACACATCACCTCGCAAATCTTGAATGTAACCACTCGAGTCAGAAGTTTGAGTTGTATTTGATTAATTACCCTGTAGTCCACAGCAGAAAGAGCGACCATCTTGATGAGGCCTTGTTTAGTGATGATCAGACCATGTCTGGACCAAAAGTCTTCATATAGTTACAGAGATATGAGGATCTGCAGGTGGGCGAGTGGTCAAGTGCCCTGGTATGAAGTGATCCTGTGAGCTGCCTTAAGTCTACACTCACATTTACATGTAGTGGAAGTGGTAGTGGAGTTTCGCCCTAACAGGCACCATCCCTGTAAGATTACTCCATGACAACCTGACCATGTATTTTGATGATAAAGACGTTCTTAAAGAAAGATTTTCATGACAACCAGTTGAGAAAATTATGAAGTGATTCAGGTCAGATCTTAGAATTTCTTGACTTTTCTTCATATTTCTCAGTCAGATAGATTTATCCTGAAACAGACTCACTGGGCAGACGATTTCATGTCTGAAGACTCTGGCTTACTTTCACAATCCAATCCACAAATCATTATTCAAGCGACCAGAAAATTAATTGGCCAACTATTTTGATTCATTTCAAGCAAATGTGTTAAAAAACACACTCCTCATTTCACAAATTGCAATGTTGTTCTGGCTTTTCTTAGTCTTCTGCTGAAAGTAAACGTAGGAATAAAATCTTTGACTTTCGGACGGTTGTTCAGATTTGAAAACATCCTCATCTATCTAATGGATACTGAAGATGATCAGCGCCGCATCCCCCTATTTAAGATTTAAGTCATTCCTGTATGAGGGAAAAAGTCATAATCACGATTGAGTCCATTGCCCAAAAAAGAACTTTATTTCAAACAATCACAGATAATGTTAGTGTCAGGAGGAAGGTCAAAATCATGGTCAGAACAGCGGTTAACTCTTCAAAAGGCCTGGTTAGATGGAGGCTGGCTGCAGGTGTTCAGAGGCACTGAAAGTTTTGTGTGTCTGGCGTTGGGTTTTGACTGGAAGGTTTTTGTATGACTGAGGAGAATCTGCAGCAACTTGTGCGTAAACTCGCAGGCACAGAAAATTACACCACCACAGTCATTCAGTTGAAACAATTAGAAATGGTGAGTTTGACGTGTTTGCGGCCGTCTCCTGTAAAGCTGATTCCCCTTCACGTGTCCTTCAAGGTCTTGGGTTTCAGATTAATATCCCAGAACTTTAACTTGTGTCTTCTGTTTGTTACCCAAGATATCGATTATAACTTGTTATGCTGTGTGCACAGTTGATCTCACTGTCGACAGACTTGACCAGTTCCTCTTAATGATGAACGGAGGTGTTTGGTCGACACGTTTGGTGTCAGAGGCTCCTGCTGTAAAAAGAACAGATGAGACTTTAAATACAGAAGTCATTAGCTCTGCGCAGCGTCTTCTTCTGCTTGTAATACTCACCGGTGTTTCCTGGCAGGTGAAGGAAACAAAACAATAAGACCATGAAGATCATGTTCAACACATTTAGAACAGAGACTCTAGCACCAGCTTTCTTGTGCTGTGGATGAGAGCACATCACTGTTCCCATATAACAAACAGGGGAAGTGTCAGATATCTACATCAGTTTTTAACTTCAGAGCACTATCATGTGATCTTCAGGGGGTGTACTGTACGTTGTTAAAACTCATTTCATTTGCTGAGGTTTGTCCCCCCCTGCAGGTGTGAAAAATACCATCAGTGTTTTCAGCAAGTAAAGATTTTTGTGAAGCTGGACCCGTTTTTCCATTTCTCAGAAATGTACTGACTCTAGGTCTGATAGTGATTTCAGTTCAGAGCAGCAGTGACGTCCTCTACTGATATATGTGACATACAGACACGTTACAGTAAAACCTGTAACTCAGTTTATCTCCCTATTCTTAATGTATTCATTTGCTTTTTGGGTAATGTCCGACTTTTATTATTTTCTTTATTTAATTTGACTTAATTTTATTGACTACTTTATAACTTTTTGAGTTTCTTGATTTTTACTGACAGCGCTCCTGCTGGTGACACTTTGGTTTATTTGGACTAACACTAAGACACTTTAGTATGGAGGTCTGGGTGACATCACTCCCATCAGTTAGACCTGTGTGTGACAGTAAAAGTTACCAAAGTTTGTTTTAACTCACATACAGCTGAACATTTACAGTGATTTGAGGTTTTGCTTGTTCCTTCTAATAGAAGATGAAGTCAGTAATGCAGTGTGCTGATCTTTTTGTACTTTACCTTTTATCCAGAGCAGAAATAGCAGCAAGCTGACGAGACCGTGTTTGATAATGTCCATGTTCAGAGAGTCAGAGTCTTACACAGAACTGTCAGTTAGTGACAGAGATATGAAGAGTGGCAGGTGGGAGTGTCATATATTGTGTGGCGTGTGATCAAAGTGTAACTGGGAGAATCTGTGGTACTCGAGGTCCCCCTACAGTACAGGAGATTATAGTTTGGTAACAGTTGTGAAAAGTGCTGTGGGGTTTTTGTTCAGCTTCCACATGTGTCTGTATCACTGTGTTGACTCACAGCACAGAAATACAAGCCTTGATCTCCAGGCTCCAGCTTCTCCACTGTGAATATCCCGCTCTCAGTACCAGGTCTGGTGGCTGAGAATTTCTTTTGGTCAAAATCTCCAAAGTCGTTTTTAGATGTCGTCGTGAACACAATTAGTTTCATATTTTCTCCAGGCAGCTGTCTGTACCAGTACATCTGGGAGTAAAGAGCACCCTTGGTGTGGTTGCAGTGTATTGTTGCATTGTCACCCTTGTCCTTCCACAGGATGGGGGTCTGGTTGACATCACTCCCATCAATAAAACCTGTGTACAACAGATTGACAGTGAGAATTTTAAAGTAGACCACTCTACAACCCTCTACTGCCATCCCTAAAATAAAAGGTTAACTTACCTTTAATCCAAAGCAGAAATATGAAGAAGCTGCAGGGTCCGTGTTTGATCACGTCCATGTTATCACAGTCTGAGGCTCATGCATAACTGTCATGTTATTCACAGAGATATAAAGAGTTGTAGGTGGGAGTGTCACTAGTGTGTGACGCCTGATCCTGCAGCTGTATCAAAAGCCTCTCAGTGAATCAGGATGTAGCTGGGAGTATTTGTGGTGCTTGAGGTCCCCCTACAGTACATGAGACTGATTAGTGAGGGATAGAGGTGTGCTAGCAATACACTGGGGTTTTTGTTCATCTACCAAGTGTGTCTGTATCACTGTGCTCACTGACGGCACAGAAATACAAGCCTTGATCTCCTGGCTCCAGATTCTCCACTGTGAATGTCCCGTTCTCAGCATCAGGTTTGGTGGCTGAGAATTTCTCTTTGCTGAACTTTCCCAAGTCGTGATCTTTATTAAACGGTGTTGTGAACACAATTAGTTTCATGTTTTCTCCAGGCAGCTGTCTGTACCAGTACATCTGGAAGTAGCCACCACCCTTGGTGTGGTTGCAGTGTATTGTTGCATTGTCACCCTTGTTTCTCCACAGTATGGGGGTCTGTGTGACATCACTCCCATCAGTTCGACCTGTGTGTTCAACAGTGGATGTTAACACATGCAAACTCTTATATTCTCTTATTATTCTCTGACATCACTGCAATTTCAAATGATAAACTCTTCTGAAGTATAAGAGCAAAAACACAAAAATGTAAATTTTTATTTTTATTTACAAATCCATTTAGTCCTCAGTTGATTTTCTTGTTTATTACCTGAAGTCCAAAGCAAACAGACAGACAGTGTGAGGAGGCTTTGTTTGATGATAATATCCATGTTGTGTCAGGCAGAAACTAACACAGTCTAATTTAGTGACAGAAATATGAACAGCTGCAGGTGGGAGTGTCAGTTCTTCGTGTAATGTGATGTGGAGTATAGTAAGTGGTAGAGTTCCCCCTTCAGTCCATCACTCTTATCTGCATTAATTCCAATCAGTTATAATAAAAAGCTGCTTGTCAGTGATTTTTTTTCTTTTGATGAAGAAAACATGAAAGATCTTTCTCTGCCAGCAAACATCTAGAAAAACTAACACCTGATAAAGTTTGATTTAGAAAATCTATCAACACTTATTGGCAATCTACAAGATAATAATAAGATTATTTTTAGGTTTCTGTGTTTTGTCACTGAACTTTCAGGTTCAGTTTCAGATTCTACAAATGTTTCAGCGAGAAATTTCAGACCATAAATGGACAGAATAGACGTCAAGTGATAGACCCTCATTTTCTCAGCAACATACTGTTCACATTCACTCAGTCATAAATTTACTGTCTTCTCTGAAGCTGAACAGCTGCTGGTGGTGACTCACTGGCTGTTCAACAAAATTACATTTCCCAAGAAAAGTTGCTCTGTTTTCTTTTTTTTTTTGTGATGTTTCACCTTCTTGCAATCGGTGTAAATCTAGGATTAGTAATCTCACACATTCTTTCTGGTCATGCAGCACCCTGTTTTCCTGGGGCTTTTGGGAAACGTTGGGAGACAGATCCGCTGATAGTGATTATTGGAGCAACTAGCTCTTAATTTTCTGTCAATAAATATGAAAGAAATGTCTGTCTTGTTTGGAAAAGTAACTGCAAAGAAGTTAATTTTACGAATGCAGAAGCTGGACGCTGTCCCCACATATGATCAGCGGTTGGGAGAAATGGCAAACACGCTACACTTGGAGAGACTGAGATTTTACAATGAAGATAGAGGAGGTGTGTTTGATCTGGGACCCTGTGCTGAAAGTCTTTCAGGCTAAGAATTCATGTGTTGAGTTCAATGTAAAGCATCATGCATGTATTTTGTTTCCTTTTTTTCTCCCAAAAGGTGTTGTAATATGTAAATACAATTTAGTTTTTTTTAAAGAATCACTAACTTGCACTTAATTTATCTGTGGCTGTGGCTGCTGTTGTCATGATTGATGTGCTGTGTTTGTTTGTGGGTTTTTTTAATTCTTTATTTAAGTGTGTTTTCTGATTGCAGAAAAATAATGAACATGTTTTATTTAAAAAAGAAAAAAAAAAAGGCAGTTTCCTCTTTGAGTCTGTGCAGGTCACTGAAGGTGACTTCTCCCACTCACTGAATGTGGCTGCGAGCGAGACAGAGGCGCCAAGTACGGCTACAGATTTACAGAGCTGAATTGGTGACTCACATGAAAGCACTGCAGCTATTCATGCTGTTGACATGAGTAGTTAGTTTTTAAATGGATCGTAGAAGTTGCCATATATAGCTCCAAAAAGTGCTCTTGCTGTAAGACACAGTTCTACTGTAGTTTCATTTACAGCTCCTATAAAGCTTGGACCAGTAGGTGGCACTGTTCTCATACTTTTGCAGTGAGACAGAAATAAAATAAATAAAAACAAACACGGGACGAACCGTTCCTCTGAATCTGAGTCCAGACTTAGACTGTGTGTCATGAGTTATTAGACGGCTTTGAAAGCACAAGTACAGTCATTTACATTTAAATTTGATTCCGCCCCCTGGTGTTTTAAAGCCCAAGCATGTCCTCTGATCTCCTGGCTCCGCTCCCTGTGCGGTTTCTGCAAGTCACTGTAGATCATATTGGATGAAATATTTATTCACACAGCTGTGGTTGGTTTTCACAGACATCTTACAAGTGTACACAGTTCAGAGATATGTGAGATTTCACAACCCAATATTGAACAGGAAGGATGCTGTGTCTGTGCGGCAGGAAGCTCAAACTGTTCATTGGTGAGACCGGTTCGAGGGGGGATCAGGAACAGCTGCTGGCTTCACCTGACACTCACCTGGTACATTTATGTGCATTTACTATATAATTCAGTTTAATATGATCAAGCGTACTAACACTATTGCATTTAACACCTCAAGTGTGATCTATGATTAGATCACTCTAAAGATAAACCACAAAAACAACATTAATAAAAATAATAAAAAAAATTCTAATGTCATAAACTCAGTCAATCAGTCTTTTTTCCTTCATCTGATATTATTCAGTTTCATAAAAAGTCAGTAAAGATCTTGACGTAACAGGATATTTATTTACAAAAATGACAGTGATGTAATGTTGTGACATAAACGAGCGTTTCTGGAACGTCTCCAAAAACCCTTTCTTCCACTGAACCCAGTGAGACAAATGAGTGTCCTCAGGATTTCGGATGAAAATTATGACACATGGGAAAATTTTCCATGATGTTGTGGTCTGTGCGTCATAACGCTATTTGTGTTAAAAACAAAGCCAGCTGTCAAATAAACCTTTGCAAACTTTGGTCTCTAGGGAGAGAACAAATCCAATTTTAGTCCTCATAAACTAAACGAAGTAAATTACTGTGAGCCCCTGGGTGATGCAGACTTTTTTCACTGTTTAACGGTTGGAAATTGTCCGCTGTCTGCCCCCGAAAAGGTCTCTTTGCTTTTCAAAATAACAATACAATGGTTACAAAATGCATTAAAATATGCAGTATAAATATCAATGATTATACTCTTTCAAACTGATAATCATAATAATGTTGAAAAGCCAAGTTAACTGAATCCATGTCAGCGTCTTCAGGACACACACAGACCTAATGTTGTGACTCACTGGTACCCTCGAGGATAAACAGCAGTTTGTCCTTTGCGATCACCATTAAGACGGTTAAAGGGTCAGTCCACCCAAATTACTGAGTGCAATTTTGTTTTTGGTGCACTGAGCTTTAAAATGTCCCTCTAGAAATAATATTGTGGTTTGGCACACAAACTGTAGAGGACAGTTATTATCATTTTTTAAAAATTACGCAAATAAAACCAAAAGCAATATCCTTGCATACCACTAATATAATTAGTAAGATATTTCAGTTGTAAATGGGGTGAACTGAGCCTTTAACAGTATGACTATGAGCAGATTTAGTAAGGGTGGAAAGGTCTGTCAGGTGAAGGTGTTGAATCCAGTCTTATTGTGCAGAGGAATCCCCTCTGCTCCTCTGAACTCCTCTGCAATGTCATCGAATGTGCGCCCCTTCGTCTCAGGGAGGCGAATCCAGGTGAAGGTGAAGGCGAGCAGAGCCACGATCATGAAGAGGAGGTAGACGTACTCACCGCAGACTTTCTGTTTGTGGAAGAGACACCACAAGAATTCCTTTAAGCAGGGAATTTGACCTTTGTATATCAAACAGTAGATCTAAATTCTGGCCCAAACTGCAGCACAATCATACCATGTGAAACAACACAGAATCTCAGAGTAAGAAGTAAAAGAAGAAAAAGAGAAGAAAGAAGAGCTTTAAAACAAGAAAGGAGAAAAACAACAAGGTTGTTTTATTTGGTTCATTGGTCTTAGTTTCAGGTTGGCTGCTGTCTCTGCTGTTCAAACAGATGTTTCTCTGGTTAACTGTTAATTTACTCACTATTATTTAAACCTGATTTTAAAGGATTTAGAAACAGATTTATACATATTTAACATTGAACAGATTTATGTCTTTTTTTTTATAGTCGATTCATATGTATATAACAGACTGAACAGATTTATAGTCTGTATTCAACAGCCGTGTCTCTGAGGTGCAAGCGAACTGGCAAAAGCAAACAAGAAATCCACCTCTAAAGTTTCCCCTGACGTTTAGCTCGGTCACTCAGCATGCAGGCCAACATTATAAACCCACCAGTAATGGAGGAAAGAGGAGCGCCAGAACAAACTTCCCTCCCCAGTTGAGCATGCTGGTGAAGGCCATGGCGATGGGTCTGCCAGGCTGGTCGAACAGCTCGGCCGCGATGAACCAGGAGATGGGGCCAGGGCCCAGCTCATAGGCCGAAATCAGGCAGAAAACCAGCAGGACCTGCAGGCTCCGCAGCTCCGGGGCCAGGTGCTGAACGGTGGACAGACGAGTTTCTTCGTCATTGTATATTTGTTAATGTTTAAGAGGAAAATTAGACTGGACTTAAGTTTCAAACCGTTCTCAAAAAGATACCATAGTGTGTTTTAACAATTCAACAGAGGATGCTATAAATATCAAACGTTGGACATCTAGTGCATATCCAATATTACAATACAACTTTTCCTGCACAAATGAAAATAACAATTGCACTGAGCAAAATGATCTTACCAGGACAGAATCGACTATGGTCATGAGTAAATTGCACACTGCTATGGAGATGAAACCAGTCAGGAGCAATCTCCTCCTCCCTGCCCTTTCCATCAGGAAGAACTGGAGAGGAAAAAACAACTCAGCGGTGACTCTGCTCACATTTCATCCGGCTTTTTTGAATTAAAATGCAACATTATACCTGTTGTGGTTCAGGCTGTAAAACCATTCAAGACTCAGAAGATTCAACACTTTATCTTTAGTCCAACATTTGGGTTCAGCTCGTGGCAAAATCTACAAAATGTGATTCACCTTATATATTAAGTAGATTTAACGTTTATTGATCAGACTTGTGAGTTTCTGTTGAGCAGCCCTTTTATCATGATATCAATCATATTGTTACAATGACATGTGAAGCTGCAATTATAAAGGCTCACCACTAGATTTTGTACTTACTGCTACCAAAGTGAAGGTCACATTGACAGCCCCCACACCCAGAGTCAGGTATTTGGCCTCATCAAACTTGGCCTGGAACATTCTGGTGGAATAATTGATGATCTGAAGGAAAAGAGCAGAAATTGACTTTAGTTTAGTGGGTGGTTGGTGCTGAGGTTGAATAATTTATAGATTTACCAGAGAGCTGGGCTGAATATTCATCAGAGAGTGAGCGAGCCAGCAAAAAACTGAGCTTCACTTTGAGAGTATCGTTGTTTTATTTATGTTTTACCAGTAATTTACCAAATAATATTTTAGGAGTACCACCTTCGCCTTGTGTGAAACTGTTCAAAACTCATTTCATGCGACTCACTGCGTTGAATCCGGACAGCTGGCTGCCTAAGTTAATGATGAGGACGATGATGATCGGCTGCTTGTAGCTGCGCTTCTTGAAGAACTCGTGGATGGTGACACCGCTCTGAGTGTGGGCGGCCTCTTCCTTCATCTCTTCCAGCTCAGCAAACACTTTCTCTGCTCTGCCTCTCAGTCGCAGCAGGGCTGGGGGGTAAAACACCTTCTATAAAGAAGCTGAGATACTGGAGTGCATTAAAAGCATTTTCATGTTTTGATTCAGCCATGAATCCATAAACTGGTAATAAAGCTTCTTCAGGTCATCACTGACGACATCTATACAGAAACTCTTTTCAATAATCAATGGAGCTGGAGGAGGACATTTAACTGTTGCATGATGGAGCTCCAGTTTAATGATTCCAGTGAAATAATGTGACCGGTGATGTGAAAACTGCAGAGACAGTGCTACCCACCAGCCTCTGCCTTGCTCTCCTCTCCGCGGTTGATGAGCAGGTATCGAGGGCTCTCAGGGCAGAAAGGCAGGACCAGGTACTGGGTCAAGGCCGGGATGAGAGACAGGGACAGCATCATGGCCCAGTAATGCTCTGTACCCAACACTGTCTCCAGACCAGCAACCTGCAGCAAACAAGTTCAGGATTGTTTGACAGTTTCACTTCCTCAACAACCTCAAACTGCTTTTTCATTTATCTCTGACTCCTCACCATCCCCACCAGGATGCCCGAGGCAAAGGACACCTGGTTGAGAGTAGCAAAGGCCCCTCTCAGGTTGGTGGGGGACACTTCCTGGATGTACAGCGGATTAAGAGTCATCACCAGGCCGCAGAACAGACCGAACACCAGCCGTCCCAGGATGAGAACTTCAAATGACTCGCAGGCTTTGGATGCGGACATCAGACATGCTCCCACCACGGAGAGACAGTTCACTATTAGAATGGAGTTACGCCTGGAGGGGAAGATGTGAGAAATGACACAAGAAAAAAAAATATGACAGAAATATTAAGAAAAATAATAATTTTCTGTCCGTCATACCGTCCATAAGAATCTGCTACATATTTGACTCCCAGGGAACCGAGCAAGGCTCCGAAGTCCTTAATGCTGACGGAGAGGGACCACAGCAGAGTCAGACTGTGATCTGGCATCGACTGGTTGTGTCTGGCTCTCCAGGTGTGGTTGAAGAACTCTTCGATGATCTGAACAACAATTGTAAAGAGAGGCAATCTGCGTCACTAAATACATGATAAGCAAAACTTCAAATTGAGGAATTCACCTTCAAAACTGCTTTTTTTTCTCAATGTACAACCAAACAAGTTTCTGATCGAAAATTTTATTCAATAATCTAAATCATTAAATTCATCTGGAATTAAAAACTTTTTATGTTGCACTAATTATTTCAGACTGAATGTGTCGTGAGAAATGTATAAAATCTGAAGGTCTGTTTAAGACTAAATTCAAACAAAAGTAAATTAAAAATAGATTTAAAAAAGTCATTTATTGCAAAAGTTTAGTCAACCTGTGAAAAATCAAACCCCTGCCAGCCCAGAGGAGCCAGGCCTGGAGCTGAGCCGGAGGGTTTCAGCAGATTAAGTTCATTCAGTGTTTTATTGGGTCTGTGAGATATTTGTTTGGCCATCAGCAGCTTTTTCAGCCTTCCCCTCTGAACGGATGATAACCTGGGCTGATACTGGCGCTCTGTGCTGCAGTTCTGTACTTCACTCGCATTTAAAGTCTATTATTGCTCTGCGAGACCTCCTGCACGAAGTCTTGATAGATATAGTCATTATTTCAAATGTAGGAATTTGTATTCTTTCATTGAGACAGATACTGATGGGTTTCATGTCAGGATGGATGTTAATGTACAGCAGTGTTGTAGTCAAGTCTTGAGTCCCAAGTGTTTGAATCCGAGTCACCAAAGAAGAGCCCGAGTCGAGTCCAAGTAGAGTCCCCATGACCCAAGTCCGAGTCTGAGTCATCTAAGTCGAGTCTGAGTCCAGTTCAGAGACGGGTTCCAGTGCAAACGGAGTTTATTTACTGTGTGTGACATGATAGTTGGAGTCCTTGTCTCCAACTTTTGAGTCAACACTCGAGTCTAAGTCCAAGTCATCAGTGTTTAAGTCCAACTCGAGTCCTGAAAAGCAGGACTCGAGTTGGACTTCAGTCTGAGTCCTGGACTCCAGGACTACAACACTGATGGACAGTATATTCACAAAGATAATTTT
Source organism: Seriola dumerili (assembly GCF_002260705.1). NCBI lineage: Eukaryota > Metazoa > Chordata > Actinopteri > Carangiformes > Carangidae > Seriola > Seriola dumerili. The sequence continues at coordinate 42,062 of NW_019175066.1, forward strand.
AACACTAAAAATACAAAAAAAAGAAAGCTGAGATCTTTGAAGCTAAATGTTGTTTTCAGTATCAACCAACATCATGTCATATTTCCCCTTTAGCTCCTGTGTCCTGCTCACCTTGGCTGGTGCATTGATGTTGCCGGTGTGGTAGCCAATCTGCAGGGAGCCCAGCACCGCTGCCAGGATGGAGGTCAGGAGCGTGGCAGTCAGATGGCTCTGTGCAGTAACAGTGTCGGGGTGATGTAAGTCATTCTTATTCATATCAGATTCACAACACTCTAACTTCCTCCTTCTTATTTTCTCAACAAAAATGAAACCACTGGAAGTAAAAAGAACAGTAGCTACAATAAAAAGTTTTGAATGCCACTTTTTTAAATCTACAGTACAGACTAAACCTCACTGACCCATCATGGCTCTCCCAACATAAGTGACTCTCTCACTATTTATTAAGGTCAAGGGTGGCAGGAACCACAGTGTTTTCACACACTGACAAGATGTCCAGAATTTTAATTACCACAAGTGAGTGTTAGAGCTCCTTCTGCCAGACTGTGTTCATTTGTAGAAAAATGGCTAAAACAACAAACCTCCTGGGACGCCATTTGTTTGGGTGAGTGTCACTCCCTCCAGATGTAGGTGCATTTATTTTCTTCTGACTTTCTCTGCTGTGAAAAACCCAAATGATGCCAGAATTAGAATGAGTATGATCACAGAGATACTGTACATGTGATAATACAGCAACAAGATTTCACACATATTAAATATTTAATGGACTTGCTGTGTGTTAGGTAGAATCTTTTTTTTTTGTGTGTGTGTGTTTTAAAATTACAATTTTATTATAGTCTCCCGGCAGCATGACATCAAATAACATCCATCCAGGTGGAGCGATGTCCTGTACGCTTCACAGCACACAATAATTTTAGTTTTTTGAGAAAAGATGTCAAATATGCTGTAGAACGTTATAGAAATCAAATCAATCAGTGAAATTATATACTTTTACTTTCTATATACTATATACTTTCTTCTTACCTGTGCTGTGGAGTAAAACAAATTGCTTGTCATGTCCAAAATATAAATCCAAAAAGTGGAAAAAAAGAGAAGAAAGAAATCCAGTTAGTTGCTGCTGTGAGGAGAATAACTGCTCTAACATTCATATTCAAGGCAAATTAAAATGTGATTAAACTTCATGAGTGAACTGGATTTACCTAGTTTCATCAGTGCGTTTGAAAATGGACACAATGACAGGTTTATTCTTAAAATCCTGATATATATTATTATATAATAGTAAAAACAAACACCTTTACTGACTGTTATCTATATTAACATCTATATCTTTACATAGTTTTTCAAGTTCTCACCACAGTTCCTCAGTCACACGATGATCCCGTCTTCATCCCTGAGTTTCAAATATGACTGTGTAAATTTTCCTGACTGAACATGCAAACACCAGCACTGGAAACTGTATACACACACACACACACACACACACACACACACACACACACACAGGACCAGTGAGTCCAGTGATGAAGTCACACCCAGCTGGTGAATTTGGGGCAGGCCTGACAGAATGGCAGCCTCGGGCCTCCTCTGGTTCTCATGGACCAGCTGATCAGCGTCCTGAGTTCTCACTGACTGAGGATCAGTTTACCAGCTACATCCAAACATTAAATTAACTCTTTTAAACAACACGGCTGTTCCCAGGCCGCAGCTAAACTGAGTAGTACTGAATAGGCGTTTTGGCAATAACACAGCCTCGTGCTTTAGCTGTGTGTGTGTGTGTGTGTGTGTGTGTGTGTGTGTGTGTGTGTGTGTGTGGGTGTGGGTAATTTTGTCTGTGTGCTGTGATGATGCTCACTAAAATGAAGAATTCAAGAGTGTCTGGTGACCTTGAATCTCCGAGTGTCTTTCTAGGAACTGTCTTGTTATTGCCTTTATTATCTTCTTCTGTGGTGGTGTTCTCATTTTGACACATGTTCTTCTTTTGGAGTATTAAAGAGAAATACTCCCTGTATTTTTTCGAGCCAACTTGCTGTGTAATGTAAATTATGTTTTTAGATAAATCAAACCGTACTTTGTTGGGTCAAGATGTTCGCTGTCGGAGACACTGTGTGGTGCTTTCAAGGACAGTCCTAAAAGACAACACCCATCACACAATGCTGTGACAATTCAGAGCCTCAAGGATTTAACAGACAGTATCAGGAGGACGTATATGTGTGTGCATACACTCCCCTCTCCAAAATCCAGATACATGAGGGCGAACGATGGAGCAGTAAGGGTTGAGTGTTTGTATGTTATTATTATAATCTGGTCATTCATGTTCTTAATAATAAGGGTGATTATGTGTGTTTTTTTGTTTGTACATGGATGTGTTGTTAGCATGGAAATGTGTGCGTGATTCTGTGGGTTGCATGATTCAAGTTGAGTATCCATATCTCACATGCAGGTAATAACCAGCTCTCCCAAAATTTCCCATCTATGAAGTCATACAGTTCTTAAAATCCTGAATCTCATTACCTCAGTTTTATGGTTTTCATGCTTTAGTTTCAGCTGATGAACTGCGTGGCCTTACTGGAAGAGCGTTCCTTTATTCACTTCTTCACATGGATCATTGAAGTTTAATCCAATCCAGTCTTATCGAATGACTGTTACACAGTTACGAGTGTTTCTGTTTGTGTGGGTGTGTTGATGTGCAAACACATCTCGCTGTATAAGCTATATGTGTGCACATGAGGCATATACACTAGTAAAATACAGCTTATAAGTGACACACACACACACACACACACACACACACACACACACATACACACACACACACACACACACATACACACACACACACACACATGCTGACTGCCGAGGTGCACAAGCCAAATAAATAAAAGTATGGAGGAGAAAGATGAACTTCATAATAATGTTGGGTGAGGAAACCTCAGCCTCACCACAAACCACATCATTTGTGCTTGAAAATAATCTTTATTATTAAATCTTAAGTAAAATATGTACAAATTAAATATTAAGTGGGCCCTGATGGAAGTGATGAAAAGCAGATCATTTCAATCCACGGAAAAGACTGAGATGCACTGACTTATGTGAAATACTTGAGTTGTGCTGAAAACAGGAAATAAAAGACCTCTTCTATAACTTCATATTTGCAAAACAGTGATAGTTTCACATGTCAAATATTTATTTCTTATCAACTATGTACTGTAATTTATTCATAGCTTCTTCTGAATATTCTAAATATTCTGTATTTTTTGTATTTTTTAGTTATTTATTGTCAGACCTTAGAGAACATACAATTGTGTGTTTTTAAATAACCTATAATAAAACTGAAGATGTCTGTAGTCTAACATAAATGAGAAATACAATCCCTCTTTATTTCCATTTTATAGAGCTGAAGTTCTCACCAACACTTATTTCTGGCTGTACTTGCTGTACCTGTCACAGGACTATATTTAAAACAAACCCTCAGATCTTCTTATCGTACATTAAAGCAAAAAAGAGTGGAAAGAATAGTTAGCATCAGGGGGTAAAATGCGTTGTCCACCTGCAAGCTCTGTTCCTGCAGCTGAGTTCTCAATTAGCATGTGGATACGCCTGTCTGGAACATGACCTTTGACCCCTGAGCCCTGGCCTCCTGGCAGGCAACCCCCTGACCCTGCTCAGGCTGCTGGGCAGGTGCTGCTGCAGGATCAGAGGGCATCAGGCACAAATGGTGAGCAGTGTACACTATCATCCCCCCACTGCTAATGTTCAGCTATCACACAAACTAATGGTCCTCTCTAATTACCTGTAATGGTGTTTGATCTGTTTCTAAGTGTTTCAGTGCACAAAGGAGGGAGAAAAAAAAAACTGCACAAAATTACTCACCACTGCCAAAATGTGGGAAATGTAAAATGTAGTGGGTCATTGTACTGGGGAACACGTTTATATCTCACACTTACCCAAATGATCCCTGTCATTAATGTATTTATTTATAATCTTTTGTTTGAAATGCATCAAAAATTGTGATTTTTTAAAAGTTTCACCAGTTAAAAAAATATACCAGAACTCTACCAGGACTACAACTGCTTTTAATCAGATGTTCACTAACTATTTAAGTGTTGATCACTATTTTTATGTTTAAATGATTTGTCGTTTGTCAGAAGTAAAAAAAAAAGTTACCAAAGCCTGAGATGATGTCTTCACACTGCTTGATTTATCAGACCAAAATCCAAAAACATCAAATTTACAATGATATAAAAAGAGAGAACAGCAGAACTTATTGTTTGTGATTAATTGTGTGTCAATCTAATTATTGTTTCACCTCTAAACTCAACTCTTACGATTTGATTAATGGCAGGACAGGTGATACTAACTTTGATCCACTGGATTTTCTATCTGTAGACATACTAAATATTTTATTCCTGTTTTCTTTAATAGGTGAAAAGTTTTTAGAGTAAAATCAGTCAATAATAAAATCCATTTCAATGACCTACGTCTGAATATCAGAAAACATAAAGTTCTGAATCTCCTTGAACAACATCACGCAGCACCTGCACTGCCCGCACGTCACTTTCAAAACCCCAAATTCCAATCTTCACCTGTGAAACCCCTTTGCCAGCCCACCTACTCTCCACGCCACCTTCAACAAAGGGGAAAACACACACACGCTCTCTCTAAAACACACACACACACACACGCATCCCTAAGCAGCTGCGTCATTATAAAACTCTTTTGAACTTCACACTGGAAGTCAAATGCCACATGTGTCAGTACAAGACAGATGTACTGCAGCTGCCTCTTGGCTCCAATTTCATCTGTGATACAAGCCTCTCTCTCTCACCCTCTCTCCCTCACTAGCAACCCCCCCCCCCCCCCCCCTTCACTTCCATACCACCCCCATCACCAGCAACCTCACCCTGAAGCCCTCCGCCTCCCATCATGCACTGACAACATCCGCACCTTTGAAGTCTCATCACTAAATCAGAACATCTCCCACCACACACAAATCAACAGGCCCAACAGAGAGCATCTCTGTAGGCAGGTTTTGACATTCAAACAAGGGGATAATTAACCTCAAATATTTATGTAGCAACCAGAGGGTCCACTTTTAATAATTGTTCAAATGTTCAACCAGCTTCCTGTCAGGTTTCATGCTATACAAGCTTGAAATAACTTGCACATCAGAAAGTGGCATGTGCAACCCCAGTAAAGTTTAAAAAAAAACGCACAACACGTAACCTTTCTTTAAAAATATTTATTGTCAGTTCATGAAACTCAAATGGCTTGGCTGATGCTGTGTAGTATGTGTGTGTACCTGGCTAACAGGGTTCAGTGTGTGAACTTGCAGCCTGCAGAGACCTGTCCTCACCATTAGGGGTCAGTGTGGAACTGGTTCTTCCCCCCTCAGACAGCTTGTCCTCTGTTCCAGCTCTAAATGCTTTCCCACTGCACAAGAAGTCCAAACTGAGCATAGTTTGAATAGATGTGGTATAAAACAGCATCAGGATCAGTTCCATATTACTGTTGCCTTTGTTGTTGTTTTCTAGCATTACTGTAGCACATGGACCAGTGTGACTCTGATGGTTTAATAGAAATAGGAAGAGAAGAGAAACTCTGTAGTTCTGTGACAGAAAAATCCATCTGAACATCTTTCCAGTTTATAATTAACAAGCTTTTAAAAATACTTTTTACCAACTTGAAAAATAGTGTTCCTTTCGTTCTCTTCATATGTGTTTGCAAGAAGTTAAAAAATGGCCTTCTCCAAGACCGGTCCTCTCCATTGTTCTGTCTTGTGTGTGTCTATTGTGACACAAGTTCAAATAGCTCAGGAATTAAGGCCTATATTACAGTGGACAAGCATTTTAGTTCTCGTTGCAGAGCCAAACAGCTGCACCTCAAGCCACGTAATTTACATTGACCAATTTCACCCAAAGACAACACGTCTGTGTTTTGTTTTCCTACAGATCTAATTTCTTCAGCCATGAATAAGAAATGTTGTCAAAACATCTTGCAGTGGAAAAGTGGCCGGTGAGGAGCAAGACAGTCTTGGCTTCCTGCTGTCAGGCTGACGATCATCTGTAAGCCTCCTTCACTATATGTCCCCCCATCGTGATTAGCAGTGATTACTAGCCTGTTAGGTTGTTTTAGATCTTGCATGTAATCTGCAGGTCTACGGCGTCTGGAAGCACTTCAGCAGACACACACAAGCCTAGTGTTCAAACCTGGACTGAGACAGGCGCTCAGGAGAGACTGCACAGCCCTCTAAGAAAGACAGGTTTCTTCTCTCATTCTTGGCATAACTGTCCAGTTCAAATTAGACACGACTGGACTTGTGATTGTAGTGGATTAAGCACCAGATACTGTATACATTCTTGACCGTGTATAGTGACGATGACAGGAATCGTAAAACACAAGCCGAAAAAGTCAAATAACCCCTCCACAGATAAAATAAACACCGCTCTGAGCTGATAACATACAGTCTGGTCTAAGCATTTCAATGTTGTGAATTAGCTACTGTAATAGCCTAACGTTTGACATGATGTAAACACAGAAAAGTATATAATTTTTTTTTTTTTTTTACAATAAGCCAGAATGACAGTGAAGTAAGTGAACTCCCATATGCCCCACAATGCAATTTAGTAAAACAAACAAACAAACAAAGGTTATTGTACATATTTACAATAGGAGCCTTTTTTTGTCTCGCATTCATGAGCCACTGCAGTGACTCTTGGGAATATGGTAAGAAATACACAACTCAAAACAAAATACACAAGCATTCAGACCACAATAGCAACTCGCAATTCTCCTTTCTCGAAACTCAATTGTTCCCAAATGTGAGAAAGAAACTTTTATTTTTCACATTCTAAAACTTGTTCACAAGGTCTTTCTCTGGACTTTTTCCTCCTTGCTCAGTCACTTTCCTATTAATTGGACACCCTGGGGGGTATTTTAAGACTTAATGCACTGTCTTCCATAGGGTGGCAAAGCTCCAAGTATGTGTTGGTAAATGTTTCACAGAGCAGGGCTGACATCAACTGTTGGAGGACAGACAATGAATGTGCTTACATACACAAAATGTACTCTGATATTACTGGGCAGACTCAAATATTTATTTTAGGACCTGGCATTTGTAAATGCCACATCTTGTTTACAATAACAGGGATAAACGTGAATATGACGGCTGAAACGAGCTGATATTAATGGGATACTGGCCCACGTAAACATCTTACTGGTTGGGATCAGTTACCTCTTTTTCCTGGTCCTATTAAGAACATTTAAAACTCATTCTCTGGACTATCATCTGTTTTGGAAAAGCTGTCGCCATTAGTAACGGTAACCAATAGAAACCGATGAACTCTTGATCACTATACAGAAAATTCAGCGTTAACGTGTTGGAAATACCAGCGTCTTTCACTGTTTTATAGAAAATGATTATTAACGTTAACTTATTAGAGGGACAATATGAGCCGCAATGACTTGAAACTTCACATAAAATTACACAGCAGCATGACACACCGTGTGAGATCTGTGTTAACCAATGGCCTTCATTGTGGTTTGAACTTAAAGCTGCATTAGTCAACCTCTTTCCATCAACTTCTTTTGGCTCACTGTTTGTTTGTTTTTATGGCAGCTTTACTGTGTAGTTCAGTCTCAGTGCCGTCAGCAAACTGCTAAATAAACCCACTTCACGCTTCCAGCTTGGCACCAAAAACCAGACGGAGAAAATGGTCACCGGGCTAGTGACCATAGTGGAGCAGCTAATGAGCCAGATATGTTTCCCAGGAGTTGGTGGAAACCAAAGCAGAGCTAAAAGGAACGTGAATATTAGACTTGGGATTGGAAGGCAACCTTTTGCTAACATGTTAGCCATAATAGTTTTATTCCAGGGTTGTGTGTCTCTAGTTTTGGAGTGTATCTCCTAAGCTTTAATGTGTTTTTGATATGTTCATACTGCCACATGCATGTAAACACATAGACATGTTTCATCTGCTGGGTGCTACAGTGTAAAGTATACTGCTAGGATTGTGAAGATTGGACATGACAGTCAAAGTGCTCTTTCACCTTTTGTTATTACCAATAGCTGCTTTAAGTTTTCTAATTCTCACAAGTCTCACATCTGTTACAATTTGCTTTTCAATGTTTTTTTAACTATAATTTATTTTCAACTCTGGTATTTAGTGAACAAAAAACATCACACATCAGATTTTGTTTAACAAACATCTGACAAACATCTTGAGCCGAATTGTTAATGCTAAAAAGTTCTTTACAGTGCAAGGGGATTGATGCAGCTAATTCTGCGCTGATAAATTAGACTTTGATCACAGTCTACTTCTAATGCATGCGGTTCACTTAATATTGCATGTTCACATACAACATGACACATTTGTTTGAACTGGTCTTCATCGCCATAGTTTGTTTGTATCAAGGCAATCTTTGTACTGAATGTGACTCAATGTAAGCTCCTCTTTAGCGGGCTGCCACTGCCTGCATGCTACTATATGTAACAGGGGACATGTATGTTTAATTTTCTAACCACTGAATGCGGCAGACGGATCACACGGGGAAATGTGGTAACATGAACATACTCGTTCTTCCAGTGGTGAGCCGGTCTTCTCTTTACAAATATATTCTCATTCTTACCTAGACCTCTTCAGTCGCTTCAGGAGAAAAACAACACGTACAAACAGATAAAATGTCAAACATAGGGAGGAGAAAGTGCAAATATTTTGGCGCTGCTTCATTTTCTTTTCTTGTTTTTCTGTTCATTTTTTTTTTTTTTTTTTTTTTTTTTTTTTTTTTTTTCTAAACTTAGGAACTTCTTAATTTTTCTGCTCCATCTTTCTCTTTCCTGTCAGCAAGCGTACAGATGCCTTCCCTCTGTGCCCTCTGCTCTCGTCTCAGCTTCTGGATCCTTCTCTTCTCACACCAGACGACCTACTGGGAGCAGAAGGACGGGCAGACGAGGGCGGGAAGGAGAGAGAAAAGGAAAAGAAAACGTATTCACACGTCAGTTTCAGTGTCCAGGCCACACATGTGCTGTTGCATGAGCTAACTTGGACAGACCAGCACAAGCACACTTTAAATAATGTATGTAAAATCTAATATACATAGTTTAAGAAATATAATTTTCTTAAAACCATTATTAGAGATGGATGTTGCGCTCATGGGGAAAGCAGATCCGTCCTCATCGCACCAGAATCATTTTCCGCAGTGAAACAATAAAATAAACTCCAGTCCAGACTGAAGTTTACCTAAAAACCAAAAATAAATAATTGTACTCTTCACTCACTAAAACTGTAACACAGCAATTCTGCTCCTTACTGTGTTGATATAACTACTTTAAATGCAATGTGAAGCAACGGGGATGACAGTGAATAATTAGAAATAGTAAATGTTTCAGTTAAATTACGAATTTATTGTTCTTTTATTAATTCAGTAAAAGAACAATAAAATCAGTGGTTACCTCCTAAAGATTGACTGCTCCACCACCAGACGATCCACATGCACCGCCACATGTGCTGATGTTAGGTTACAACATGGCTATAACTCTACAGGTCTCTGAAGCTGTGTGTTGTGTTGCACTCGTGCTGAAACTGCACGGGACAGTCGGTCAGTGTGCAGCACAAGAGATTGACTGCTCGCTCATCAATGGACCAGTGGGTGAGAGGGGCAGGCGGCGGGGAGGGAGCGAGAGAATGAAAGAAAGAAGGAAGGAAAGGCCTGGGAGAAGAAGAGATGGGTAAAGAGCTTAGATTGCTTACAGATGGCTGTGAGAGGGGAGCAGAGGTCCAGAGCACTGTGAGAGTCCAGGGTGTGTGTGTGTGTCTGTGTGTGTGTCTGTGTGTGTAAGTTTGTATGCACCTCTGTATTTTTCATGTGCATGGTAAAGAAAGTGTCTGAGCATGTATACATGTGTATGTGTGTGCAGTATCTCAGTCGATTTGCATTTCCTGTGTTTATTAGTTTGTCTTTGCAAGCTTGTGTATATGCTGTATGTGTGTGTCTCTACCAGCCTGTGTGTGTGCGCGTGTGCGTGTGTGTGTGTGAGAGAGTGCAGCAGTCGGTGGGGGTGGGGATATGCAGGTGCGGTCCATGTCAGTGCTGGTTATGTTAGCCATGAAATAGAAGTCCAGCTGATTTCACTACACGCTCTGGAAGCTTCTGTAGTCTGAGGCTAAAACATCTACTCCAGAGTCGAGTGCTCTCCTCAAACTCTAAAGCATCACAATCTCCCCACAGCTCCATAAATCACTGGCTACGTTCCACATGAGTCAGTTTACTGGTGAATGTTTTCACCTATACTTTAAGTGTTCAGCATGAAGCCGTGAATAAAATATTACAGCCACATATTTGTACTGTGACTGTTTGGATTCATTCAGGTGACTACTGTATTAGTCTGTTGCAAAAACACAACACTGAATCCACCTGCATCAACACAGTACAGAGCTTTCACATTATCTGCTATAAACACAAACATGTAAAACAGACCAGCCCCAGCCACAGGGGTTTGTTTGGCATGCACTGCATAAACCTACGACTGTGTGGACTTTAACTTTGACATTTTGTGTTAAGGTGACTGGAGGGCACGAGGTACAAGCTCTTGGCAGTGTCCAAAACATTTATCCCCTCGGAAGCCTGAGAATGCTCAACAGACTAAATGGTGATTTGCACATTAGGGTTTAGGCAGCTTTCATATACAAGTGGAGGTTTGGGTCTGATCATGGATGACGTTACAGTCTAACCTCTGCGGAACATAAAAGACTAATTTCATGTTATGATGTGAACAATATGGCAACCAGCTGGCCTAACTCCTAACATCGTTTTAGGATATGAAGAATCATTTTAATGTTGTAAATGGATTTTTAATCAGTGTCTGTAACTGTAGCACTTTGTATATTCAGTGTGATTTAGACGTCACAGCCCTGGCAGCGTTGGTTCTACCTGTTGAGCTGTGCAGTGCCACAGTATTTCGCGATGCCTCTTTCTAGTGAAGTCATGCTGCTCCTCTCTTTAGCTCAGATAAATGTCTCTGTTGTACCGAGCTGAGCTACAGTGGTGCTGATGAATCGGCTTTGCAATTACCAGGCTCCAGAGCAGCGAATGGTCCTCTCCCTCCTTTCCTCCCAGTCACTGAGGACACTGTCTGTGCCATTAACAACACAAAGCTCCCCGGCCTCTCCCTGGACACCTTGGCCCCACTTGTGATAAAGAGCTGAAAGCAGATCCCGTCTAGAAGTGAATCGGCTCGACTCACCTGGGACCGGCCAATAAAGACACTTGGCTCGGGAGCTGGGAATCATGGTATACCTGTACATGGTGGCGACTGGGGGGAGAGGACTTGGCTAACAGGAAAGATGCATATAAATTCACTGTGAAGGATTTCTGTAGCAAAATCACCAAAAATACAGGGAGTGACGGTGAGCAAAGCAATGCTTATCTAACTGTCACCGTCCTCTCTGTTGACCTCTGTTACCTTTAACAGTACAGTGTGTCGAGCTGATGTCACAGTAATTAAAACACAAGTGGTGTGGAGTAATTGCTGCTGGCTCTGAGAGGATAGGGCTCCGGGCTCTCTAATGGTCCTGCAGCCCCGGTGCCAGGCCTGCCTCATAATGCCCTCCTTTCATTCCCGCCTAATGACAGACACAGCCAGGACAAACAGGAGAGGAGACGAGAGGAGACGAGAGAGGAAGAGCGGAGAGGAGTTTGACATAAAACAGCAGACAGGACACTGAAAGCGTAAGGCCATGTGCACATCTGACTGCTCGTGTCGGAGCCGGCTGCAGCTACAGAGCAGTACAGGGAGATTCAGATGGTCTTTGTCAGGTGAAATAAGTCTCTAAATGACTTCAGTGACAGGATGGTAATATATTCATGTTCCTTCTCAGTCACTCCTACTTAATGATGTCAGATTGATATTTATATGATCATAAACTTACCATTATACTGGCTCATGGAGAAATGCTGCATGCTCCTGTCACTACCCTTAAACCACTGGACGCCATTTAACCACAGTCCCATTTCATTCATTACAAACTCTCCACTGTGCGATATATGAAAATACAGGATGTTCATCTCTAACAACAACAAAGCAGCAGCATCGTACCTGTGTCTCATTTGTAAGGCCTTGCTATCTCAAGTTGCCGATATATTTAAAAGCCTCAGCTGAGTTCAAAGTGAACAAACATGACACCAGATCACTGGATCAGTCTCGGCTTTTGAAGTTCCTCATACCAACTAAACTGGGGCAGGTCTCTCAGTCCTGGAATAAACTGAGACACGGCCTGAAGTCAGAGACGCTCATTCCTCTGAGGGATTATAAAGTCATGCTTACTGATATGTTTAATGTGATGTAATTGTATTGTGATGCAGGGTTTAGCATGTAAATTGTGTCATGAATAAAATTGCCTAAATAATTTTTATAACTGTCCATTTCTGACACAAAGTTTAAGAATAGGCGACAGTTGCAAACAGATGCAGAGGCTACAAACAGCACTGCCCATTATCATCTGTAATTCAGCCTCTATATAAAGGAATGGCTTTTAGTCCCTGTTGCTGTGACTGAAGTTGTGTATGCAGCACACACTGTTTGTTCCACCTAGTTATCAAATACACAACTACTCATGCTCAACAACAGCTGATGTTTTCTGCAACATAAACCCTTTGTCTAAAACCTCTGTAAGCAATCATAACAGATCCTCTAATATCTTATAATTGTGTGTGTCCGTGTTCGGTGTGTTTTTGTGTGTGCGAACATTCATACATGCACACCCACATGTGTTTGTACTTATTCAAAAGTGTGTTTACGTCTTTCTAAATAGAATTAAGACTTCTGAAGAGAACATCATGAACCCTGCTGCCAAAGCCCATCGCAGGAAGTTTAACGGTGAAACATTTTTTGTGTTTTTCTCGTCGCAGTGAACGAGACAAACTGCTGGAACCGTCTGAACCAGCAGACCTGCTTCTCAGCCGCGGCCTCGAAGGCTTTACAGAGAAAATCACCGCCCTGGGCTTCTGTTACATATCTCATCTGTAATGAGATTTCCAGTCTCTTCAGAGGATGGATGCCACCCTCTCCAGCACTTCAGAACTCACACAAGGTATTCAGATGTTTTCCTTCGCCGTTTCCAACGTGTCGAGAGTGAGGAGCCTCATACAGATGTGCTCCACGCTGCCCCACATGCTCTCACTATCCTTCACCTCAGAGCACGTACTGTAAACTGTAAATATGTCCAACAACACTCCAGTGACGGTCCAAAGCTGCGACAGAGCATGATAAGATTTAATGCCTGGCAAAGGCAGCTTGACTTAAAGGGATCCAGGCCATTAAGGATCAGCTAAGCATACCTGAACACAATGGCCGTCTATCTCTGTCAAGGCAGAACGCTGCCATATGTTCTCACAGACTCCTGCTTCTTTCTCGCAGGCTTTCTGTCTCTCTCCTTCTCTTTTTACATACCTCACTCTGTCCACCATCAGTGCCTGAGTGGCAGCATAAGGAGCCATATAAAGCTGTCAGGCCATTTAACTGTAGCTCTTAAGCATGAAGGTGAGAGATTCAGTGACTACAGGGAAAACAACCGGCCGAGGCTCCTTCTCTGCTCCTCCAATACCCGAGCTGTTTATCCTGGCAGCCCTGCCCAGGGTCCGAGAGACCTGACGTTATGCCCGCTCTGAGCCACTGTTCTCCAGGCACAGCGGGGCAGCGCCAGGGTAAACACATGACCTCAGCGCTTTGTGGCGCTGAACCAGCCGAGTGGCCAGAGTCAACAGCATCAATGGGACCAATAATCGCTCAATGGGGGGAATCCCGACAGATTGAAAAAAAAAAGAGATTAGGATGAGGAGGAGACAGACTGAAAAAGAGTGAGATGGACTAACAGACAGAAAGACAGTAGAATAGTATTCTTTTTATTGTCACTTAAATGTTTTAGTAATTTTTCAAGCAAAAATGCCAAAAATTCTCTGATCTCAGCTCAGTGTGAATATTTGCTGCTTGTCTTTGTCACATATGATAGAAAACTAAATATCTTTGGGTTTTAGATGTTGGTCGGATAAAAATAAATATCTGATGATGAAACCTTGGACTTAAACAATTTATAATGGACATTTTTCCACAATTTTCTGACTACAAGTCATGTTAAGAGTTGGCTTTATGGCCACTCACCGGAGACAAAATCTGACTCGTATTGAGCCGCTGACATGACAACGAACACACACCACACTCTTGACAAAAGTGCACATGCACACAGGCACCACCAGCACAAAGAGCTCAACCCTGAAGTGTGCTTTGCTTTGCGTGTAAAACGATTGCTGCTTTGCCAACGAGCCGAAACTGCCCCAAACTAACTAATTTCACCAAAGTGCTGGTTAATGGGTTACGCATTGAGCCAACTACAGCAGCACCCAAAGCCAGAGGCGTGGTTAGTGGAAGCATATTAGTTTGCCTTACTGAACAAATTTGTCCCTTGCCTTGTCCCTTGGCTGCCGCTTGTTGTTGAGCTACCTGCAACAGAGAGAAAACAAAGACGACTGAAGGTAACGGAGGCAGATGTTTTTGTTTTTTAGGTCACTAAAGAAAAAATATGAAAGTACTTTTGCAGTAACTATATCAGAATATTTCAAAAAATAACAATTCAAAAAATGATTTGGGTCATAACATTTAACACTTATGACTGTGACTCTCATTTTGAGTTTGTTTCATGACTTCTGGCCTTTTTCTAACCAGGTAAAACCTTATTTCAAAACCTCTAAAGATGAGTGTCAGTGAGAACATCCCTTTTCTCTGTGCTGGATGATATGTGGATTGTAGCTGGCAGCAGCCTCTCCCTGTAAGCTGCTTTGACAGTTGTTACTGATCTATATTAGGGCCAGTCTGTAAACTCATGATGAGTAGTTACAGTTTTGCGGCCCAGACAGTGTCTAGGATCCACGACTACATTAGTCTTGTCTAAATATTCATCAGTGAGTGCTGAGTGGAGCAGTGCACCTTATTTAGACTGCCAACACATCTGTTTGTCACATGCAGCACACTTACTTCATCCTCTGACTGAGACAGACTTTTTTTTTTTTTTAAACTTTGACACGATGAAAAGATTAGTAAAAATCTAATGTAAGAGTAAATGGAAATGTCATCTTATAACAAACAAGGACCATTTTTATTCTTGTACATCCTAAATTCGGCATTTCTGAATGAACTCATTCTAGTTTTGAAGCCTCTCCACTGGTTCAAGATTTACTCGATCTGAACCATTAGAGGAGCAGATCAACTGTAGAAAGTGAGTGTTGTGTGTCTGACTGGCTGTATGCAGAGTTTCCCAGCTGGACTGAGGTTCATACCAAGGTCATGACCCTACTCCATGACCCCGCCAACCCAGCTTCCCTCTTCCTGCCTTACCCTCCTTGCTGACGCCCAGACAGCCCTTCAGCTCCTGCAGAGAAATGGCCCTGTCCTTATTCAGGTCACAGTAGTCGATGAACTTGCGGGAGCATTTCTTGGGTTTGGCTTTCTTCTTCAGGTACTTCTTGAAAGGTTTTAGTTCCTTCTTGTTTATGTCATGGCTGCCGTTGTTATCCAACTGGGCAAAGTACCAGTGCACCACCCGCTCCTCTAAAGTGTGACTGGGGTCAGGCTCGACAAACCTGATGAAGGTCAGAGGAGCAGATGGGAGAAAAAAAAACATGGATGTAACAAACCCAGAAAAACTGAGATAAAGGGAAAAGTCATTTACAGACAGTGACACCTTTTAACCATTAGTCATACAATTACACAGAACATTTCAATATAAACCAGGCCAGAATAAACTGGAAACACAGAGGAGCTTCACATAAATACTGTAAAGATCACATGTTGAAGTTTATCTGAGAGGCTGATAAACACTTCTTAACTCTGCGTGAGACCCTGCCGTTTGATACGTGATCACATCCCCTTCTCACTCAAAAACAGTGCTCCATTTTGTTGCTGATAATGAAATGAAATCACAACATCCAATGCAAAAGAGATGTAACTCTGGTTCCTTCAGGCACTTTTGTTTCCTTGTTTTATTGCAGCTTAGCTTGCAATAGAATTATTTTAAATCAAATTTCTCCTTCGCTTCGCAGAACGAATTCACCTTTTCAGGCGGTGACTAGCTCAGTCTACATCAACATATTCCATGATATGGACAGCTGTACTCCAAAATACCTTTCAGTCCCATCTGTGTATACGGTTCTAGCATTGATGGAGAGGGAACACTAAAGCCTGTCAGGGTCTGTGCCAAAATCTGTGCATTGCATGTCAGAGAGAAAATATTAGCATGCAATTTGAGAAAAACCAGAAAAGGTGGAAGTTTTCCATGAATAATCAGCCATGAGGTATCTTGCTCACGTACAGTAGAGTAGAGTCCTGACACCACTTACCTCCCACCACCAGAGGGGGCTGGTGAGTTTATAGCTTGCACCATGTCTGTGGTGAGGGCATCTAATAAGCTTGTAATGAATTCCACTTTTTTCCCCTCCGGGCAGCCTGGCACAAATCAGAGACAAAAATACACCAGAATTACCTTCCACAACTAATTTGAGTCATTATGGCGGAGTGAAGCTGAAGAGCCTCCACAGCGTCGGCTGCACTCAACCAGTATGACAGATGTCAAACAGAAAACAGCTGTGAAAGGAAGCATGCGAACCACGTCCAAAGCTCGGCGACAAACCTGCTGTATGTGTTAAATGCTCATCGTTACTGATGAATTATTATGGATGTATTTTCAGCAGAGGTGAAATACACAGTTTGGCTGTTTTGGAAGACTTGAGAAAAACAGAGCTGAGGCACATGGCGAGAGGTGGAACAGAAGTGTGCGGTGATGAGAGAGCTTTGTTGAGCAGTGCAGACCTGTTAACTTTTATGACACAATTCTGAACACCTTGGGTAGCTCTTTTTAATTGCCCAGATGTATGGTTTTAATAGCACGCTAAACCAGTGCAAATTTTTCCCTCCTAATTGTGTCTCTTAAAGGGAAACTTCAAACGCAGCTGCATAGTAAACTAATCTTCTCATTCTGTCTTTTCTTTTTTTTTTTTTTTCAGTCTCTCCCTCTTTCTCTCAGGCTCTCTGAGTCAATCCCCTCCTCCTCTTCCTCTCAGCGTTTGTGGCCTCCTCGTCCCCTGCTCTGTTCACTTCTTTTCATTCCTTTTGTGCTGGCTCGGGACGTTCTGTGGGAGGTGATCCGCTGCCCTGCCAGGTGAATCCAATTAGCATTTCGTACGACATGACAAGCTCGGAGAAGCACCGCCTTGCTGTGCCTTAATCCAAGTGTTAAATTGGGGTGTTATGAAGCGCAAACCGTTATGTTGTATGGAGCCTATGTGGCAAGGTGTGAAGGGCGCAGTGTGGTGCAGGACCGCTGGCAGTGTCGAACAGGCTCTGAGCCATTTAGATTTGATCCAAAGACTTGAAAACACATTAAAGCTGCGCCAAACAAGTTAAAAGTACACACATCTTATCAAGTGCAGACAGACAGAGGGTTTATAGTAACGAAGGAATTCCCATTATGCCTAAATTGAGATTCCTAAATCACTGGCTACCAAGTTATTTGGCTGGTAACTCCTCAAAGCAATATTCACCTGCAGCACCTTGTCACAATTTGCATGTCTATAAACTGTGAGAAGTTCAAAGAAAAAGGCTCTTAAAAGGTAAAACACTGACAAGAAAAAGAAAAAGCAAAGATTAGAGGAAACTGAGAAAAAACATAGTTTTGTGCAGGAATCTTTTTCCCTCAGAACAATCTCTGTCAGATTGAGAGCCTCAAGATTTGCTTAAATGTCCCACAAAAATTCAGCAAGTTCAGACTTTTCCACCTACAGAAAGTGATGTGCAGCAGTGAGTAAGAACTCTGGCCAGATGACGCTTGGTTTAAACTGATCACAGAGCAGCTGGTTTAGTCAACATTAAATCCTCTGCAAATGTGGATGAGTCAGAGTTTGTAGACACATACCATCCGCTGAAATTAGCAGGTGACAAAATATACATCACTCCGACTCTTAATATTCCATAGATGGGGAAAATATAAGGTGAGCTTTAGTGTGTGGTCCAGTTTACTGTTACTACATTACAAAAATGCTGGTTGCTAAATTTATTTCCAGCTGCCGCTCGACCACTGCGCAGAGTTCAGCTTCAAGCATAAAAAATGATCTTTAAAGCAGCAATAAAATCCGAGCCTGTATTTCAGTCCTGGTCTTTTACAGTGTTCTGTCAGGACAGTGCCTAAATGTTAAATTATTAGACGATAGACTAGATAAAACCAAACTATTCTCAATGGTTTTTAAATATCAAGGAACAAAATGCAGTTCACTGAACTAGACGTGAACGGATCCCGGCCTTTGGTCTCAGGGGAAGAGCTCTTGTCTGCTCCTGCTCACAGAGGTGGTATTGTGGCATTTTGTGTACAGTGAGATTGAACCTGTTGCTGCATGCTGTTAACAGACTGCCCTCTCCAACATTCTTCTCTCCTCCTGCCTGGATGTGAAATGCCGTGCTTTGTTGTGGCGGTTCAGAACATCCGTCTACAGTACATAAAAATATCTCCACTCAGCAACCCGCAGTCTCCATCACCCCCAGCAGCCCCCCACACCCTCACCGCCGCACCCCGCAACACTCACACCTTCCATAAAACATGCCACACATCTGCTGCACAGTCAGGAGTCATGCTTGACTCTGTAAACTCACCAGATGGGGAATTAAATAAGAGTTACAATGCAACCTTAAATGATGGGGAAACAGAGGGGCAACAAAAGTAAGTGAGCAGTAACAAGGGCAGAGGAGTATGAGCCGAGGTTACGACCTCCAGGTTAGAGGAGAGTCTCTGATCTTTGCTGTCGGGGAATCAAACACCTCAAAGTGCGGCTTGGTCGACTGTTAATCAGAGCGATATCTGGTCAGGTAACATAAAGCTGGAGATAGAAATGTCCCAGGGCCAAGGAGTTGTCATACTACATAAGTTTGTGTGGTTACAAGTTCCATTTTTTTTTTTTTAAACATCCCATTCATGACCAGCACACCCACTGTGGATGCTAACAGTGTTTAGGATAAAGTTGGCAGCTCTGTCCCACTCAGTACTGAGAAGTTCACACTCCAGGTTTCAGGTTATTCGAGATAGCACTACGTTCGCCAAACACATCGGACAGTCTGTATCCTAAAAGTAAAAAACTGTGAAACATAGTTTGAAAATGCAAACAAACAAGCACGACCTTAACTGCTGAATGGTTTATCCAAGTATGTGGAAGCTGTGATTATCCACTGATGAGCTTGCAGACTTTTTTGTCTGGGTAAATGTAGCCAACATGTGCATATTTAAAACCCCTCTAGTGGGTTGAGAGTTTGAAACACTGAAGTCGAGTTCAACCAACCCACAGAGCTAATGTTAGCAGAATCTGCCGCCTGCCTTTGACCCACTGTAACAAAAACTACTTGAAAGTTAGAGTTACCTTTGTAACCAAATTTGGTTTACAATGATGAAAGCTTGACAGACATAGCAACAGTAATTACAGGGGTGGGGGTTAGCAAAATAACTTGAATGTTTTAAGGTTTTATTATTAATATCCTTGAGTATTTTAGCCTCTTCATTTGTTATCTAATAATCATTGTTAAAAGGCCATCGATTGAATCCAAGAAAGTTTCTAAAATCCCAAACTGAAAAGTGGATTTAACCTGTCAGGTCTCTGCCCTGGAAGGGATCCTCTGTGTCTGAGACGCGAGATCGTGCAGCACTGTCGCACTCCGGCTTCTGGTACCTGTTACACAGAGACGAGAGGACAGCAGGAACATGGCTGCATGAGACAGAAACAGAAGGAGGAAACAATAAACCTGTCGTTTAAGGAGCTACTAGTCCACAGTGAAAAATTTGGTTCAATGATAGAAAATAAAAGGAAATTAAACACAGTCTGTAACCGAACACTCTACAAAACAAAAGATTTTCCTGGTTTCCTTCCAGCCCTAAAAATAATCTGAGGTGGAGTTTAAGACTAGGAAATGTTACTGGTGCTGGAGAAATACTGTACTTATTATACCATCGAGACCTTTGTGATCACATGCAACCGGCTTAATCTGCAACCTGTTGCTCTTTGGTTTTAATCTGCATGTCCACTGTCGCTCTGGAAAGAATTATTGACAGTGATTAATCTTTCTTTTTATTAACACTTAATAAATAAATTTGATTTGACGTGCACAAAGCTTTGTTTCAGAGCCATAACAAACTGTTCGGCATTATGCGTGGCATGACTCGTTTTCTCCTGGCTATTGTATCAGTGCTGCTTGGAAAATTGAGCATGTGTGTCTCATTTGGCTTTTTTTTTTTTTTTTTTTTTTTCAAAGTAAAATCAACGTGTCATTTCTTTTTTCACAGTCTGCATGGCCACTGATCCAAGATGGGATGTCTGATGCATGACTCTGCACATTGCCGTCCAGGGGAAGGAAATTGGGATGAATGACATAAGGTCTGGTCCAAAATGCAGTAAATTCTAAAGTGGAGAAATATTCGCCTCAGAGTTGTCACTCAATAGATCTAAAATGCAGATGATAATTTAATCTGAAAGATTTACTTCTATGCATGTGGTTTATTTTATTTTTATGGACTGTCAATCGTTTTGAGTTGGCTTTTAAAAAAAAAAAAAGATATCGTATCCATTAGATACTAAATTATATCTCTCCAAGAAACACAACCTGTGTTATCCTAACTGCAAAAACCAAGGCATTTTTTTCTGATTTGAAGAAAGTCTGAACCTCATCCTGTAAAACATAAACCCTCTTGTGGAGAGAGAAGGATGATAACTCCTTCAGGAACAAAACCAGTTCATCAGTTTACCAGTGTGTGCTTCATTTTTCAAATCAATCTCTCTCTCTCTTTGTCTAGAGCTGTGATTCATGTCGTAGATACAAATCATAAAAACCTTTTTAAACAACCAAAACACGAGCAATGCGCATCATTAATTTAACCTTTTCTATGTTGCCTCATCTCCGTCCCTCTGACACACAGCTCTTGCAAAAACCCATTGTGTCTTTCCCCTTTCCCCGAAGACAATATAAACAGTAGCAACTGCACTGAAAACAAATGTCATACCAAATGCTGATTGTTTATGGCAAGCTAAATGATATTCCCATCAGGGCTTGAAGCATCTTTTTTTTTGGCCAAATAAACTGGCAACAGCAGCGTGGATCCACAGTTTCCTCGAGAAGTTTAACGTCAGTGTTGTTCTGTTGGTTGATTGGTCAGTCCACCACCTTGTTCCAGATCGAAATACAACAGCAACTATTTGATGGAGCGCCATTAAATTTGTTAGAGACATTCATGTTTCCCAAAGGATGAATCGTACTGACTTTAGTGAGTCTTTGACTTTTTCTAGCGCCGCCACGAGGTTCACGTTTGTGGTTTTGTTTTGCACTTTGTGTTTAGTGCTAAATAATTAGCATGCTAACACATTCAAATAAGGTGGTGAACATGGTAAACATTATACCTGCTTAACTTTAGGTGTTAGCATTATCATTTTGGGCATCTTAGCGTGCTGACGTTAGCATTTAGATTGAAACAACATGGCCAGACACCTCACAACAAGCTACTGTATGTACAGTATGTTGTAACAGCACTTCTCATTAATAGTATGGAGCCTGGCTGGAGCTTCCAAGTGTGTGTTTCCCAGCTCTGGTACCAACAAAGCTGAACAGACGGTATGTTTTTGTGCCTATGTTCTGCTGCCAGGATATCAGATAATCATGCCCACTTTGGCAGATAAATGAAGTAGACATTTAATTAGATAAAGAAAGAAGCTGAGTGTATTTTCCAGCGGACATCTGACTATCACAGTAGCAACCAACAGCAAGGACTAGAAGATACAAAACTTAGTGCTACTACAATAAAAAACAGAGATAAGAGTTAATTGCCAATTCTTATAACTATCTCACCTGGTGGAGGTTCCAGGAATGGGCCGCCCCGTGTCCACCAGAACACACCAGCAGTAGCCTGTGGACTGGTGGCACTGGACCGGTTTGTAAAGGCCTCCGGGTCCACAGTCGGGGATGAAAATGGCCTCACGAGGGTTCTGCCGATCCTCGTCCAGGGCGCTCTGTCTCTCCTGGTCACAAGAGGGAACTTTCTCTAAAACCATGAGAAACACACTCAATACAGAGAGACACGATGTGGACACACAGAAAAACATTAAGCATCTGTCACATGGTTATTGGTGACGGTGTAGGACATTTATCGTCGTTTCAAAATGTATATATAATGCCATGCTTCTGTGTGTTGTGCTTGGTATATGTCACTATTTGGAGGCAAGTTGTCCTGCACTGCAGTTTCCTGTCAATCAACCACTTTCAATTGGGACTGGCCAGCTACCAGCTGATAGATGATGCCATCTCTGCAGACCAGCTGTTGTATGTGTGGGACCTGCTGTCTGACGTTGTTGTGTCGATGTCAGAAGAGTTACCCTACACACTCTACATCCTGGCACTGTATGTGGATAGAGTGGCAGCAGAGTTATGTAGGATTGAGTTGTGACCAGGATTATAACGTAACTGCTTCATCTCACGGGCGTATGCAGCTGGATGTCAGGCATCGCTCATCTGTGATATATGACCACATACAACCACCTGTTTTCAAGTGGCAGAAGTTCAATACTGAGATCGTCATGTGATGACAACTGAGCCGTCTCAGGAAAACATCTGCTGATGACGGTGAGATGCGGATAAAACAAATAAGTGGATCTTCATTTAAGGCTTTTTGGGAAATCAGTTTGTGATTGCATCATCCAAGTTGTTTGGGTTCCAAGTACTTGGCTTCAATAATTCCCTTCAGAAACTCCCTGCTGCTGTACGTCCACCTTCCTATGAAGTCTATGGATCCACCACATGTAGGGTGTAAACAAACGAAGCACACCAAGCTGTATCGACTAATCTGTACCCAGAGACATGTTGGACTGGTCCTGTTTCATGCTGTGTGACTTCAGCTTGAAGGACTGTTGCCGTAAAACCCTCACCAGGAATTCTTTTCCCACCATGATGTCTCATATTTATCTGTTCAACAACAGCCACTCGGCCCCTTGAGAGATGCTCCTGCAGCACCTTGTCCCACCACACTGTATTTACTTTCACATCCATTTAGTCCATTGCTCACTCTTGAGCCAAGTACAACAGAGCTGCATGCAAAGCGCGTTACCATGGCGATGAAGTGTGCTTTTACCACTCCTGATCCATTTCTCATTTTACATTCAAGTGCGCTATGAAGCATTAAGCTACAATAACAGGGTCACACTAACCGTTTGGAGGGTTTTCTACGGGGTGGTGACATGTGGTATTTTCACATTGTGGAGCTTATTAGTGCCACAGCGGTGCCGGTAGTCTCAGCTCACACAGTTCCAGTAACCAAAGCATAATTAGAACAATACGGCACAGTCACTGTCTGGTTCAAGTCACCATCAGGAAAGGAAGCTTGTGAAATTCAATATGGAACTTCTCCTCTTGTACAGAATTTCGAGCATATTCTCAACCCCGGGACAAAGATGGATGAAGTACTCACATCCTTTACACAGAGCTGCTCCAGTCAACATTTTTATATCAACAATAAATCAAATGACTGTGATGTGAGAGGGTTCGCTTGTAGTGACAATCCCACTGAGAATCATCAACAGACTCTGCAGTTCCCCTCCGCTCTGCTGAGACTTTGTGTGTTTTCCGTCGTTGTTTTGGTTTGACAGCCCACAACTTTACTGTTTTGGTTCAGTCTCATCGCTCTCATCAACCTCGTTTCCAGATGCAGCGAGCAGCTGTTTTTAGGAAACCAAACCACAGCAGTAAATGGCAGATGGACAAAGTTAGCAACTAGCTGGGAAAGCAAGTAGAACATTTATCAGCTAAAGAGAAAAATGTTTTTCTCAGGACTCTGTAGAAAACAAAACAGAGCAAAAAAGGAGAACGAGCATTGGACTTACATTCACAACTGTGTGACTAGTTTCCTGACACATTCGGCGTTAAAGCGTTGTGAGGTGGCAATATGATAATGTTGTGTCTGTAGCTTTCTGCACTGCCCTGAAGTGGCCCACAAAGTCAGGGAATGCAGGTTTAACTAGGAATACAACAAGTTACGGTACATGTTGAACAACAAAGAGTAAATCTGCATCTTACTTTGCTTTTGTCAAAACGAACACACCCAGGCATTAGCAGTTCACAGCTCAGGAGAAGTGATGAGCAGCAGGTTGAGCAGCGGGCCTGAGGCCTGGCTGAGGAGGGTGGGGTGTGTGTGTGTGTGTGCGCGTGTGTGTGTGTGTGTGTGTGTGTGTGTGTGTGTATGTTGGGTGGGGGGGTGTTCATGTTTCCTGAGCATAGCTGCCAACACAAAACTAAACGTGTCCTCGCACCAGTGAACTTTTTCTTCTGTGAAGACTCACACTCAAGTGTTCTTAGCGCTGCTCCGTGGCTCGGGTCCCCGCCAAGGTTTCTTCACATCCAAATTATTTAGCACTGTTTATTATACAGAGGTTATACTGGCGCCAGGAGCTAGGATTCCCAAAAGAAAATTGTTTTTATACATATAAATGGAAAAAGGCTGGACGCTTGCAATGTAATCCTCTGTTTTGTGTGGATTTGAAATTCAATCTACAACTTCTTTGCCTCCCCTGGATATCTGCATTTCTGCTCTATTTATTTTTTGTTTTTGTTTCTTTTTCAATTTAATTTTTCTTCCTCTGGCAAGAGCTGAATGATGAGAAACACAAACCCTCAGCAAACAAATATTGTCCTGAAAAAACACACACACACACACACACACACACACACACACACACACACACACACACACACACACACACACACACACACACAGGTCAGGAACAGTTGTAACAATTTGCTCGTTGTTGTGCTGATTTTCTTTAGGCCCAGCCGATAATGGACGAAATGCGACCGTCTGCAGTATCTTTGATGAGAACAGTCCTGCCCCGTTTTATGCCTTTCAGTTTGGCCCTTGTCCTCCAGGCTCCAGGCCAAGTGAAAGTATTTTCAAATCCTCTCCTACTTACTTTATTTCTAAGTTTCTCTTTTCCTTCATTTATCATTCGACCTCCATCTCTCAGTCAATCCCTTCCTCCCACCTCTATAAGCCTCTCATTCTTTCCCTTTCCCTCTCTCTCTCTCTCTAACTGCCTCTCTCCATCCTAATACCTCCCTCCCACCCCCCACCCACCCAGCGCTCTCTCTCTCCTCTTCACTTCATCCCAATGGTTTTCAGCTGTGGAGTAATCACTGCAATATTGTCTCTAGCAAGCCTCCTCTGCAGTTAAAATAGCGGAAATGTCAGTAATAGGGGAACTCTGTGTGGAGGTATGTAGGTGCATGTGTTTGTCTTTATGACTGAGGGTGCAACAAAACCAGAGAGATGATGGAGGGTTCACCCCTAAAATGGATATGTCATTTTTGACACATCATTCATCAGTGTGTTTGGTTACTGTTGTCGCTTATTGTGCTGAAAAGTAAAACACAAGTGCAGGTTCCCTCAAATGAGACACAAAGATGTGATTAAAAGAAACAAAAAACTCCTTTTAAGCTGCAGACTCTCATACAGACTCATGCTCTCTCTGACACGATCGCATTATATTCTTTCAACATTTTGTGTCTCTGTTGTTTGGCCTCGCCACAAGGGAGGAGTGGTGGTTAGCGAGTTTCTGGTTCTCTACACTTTTATAAATGAAATGCACGACAGATCGCCCCCCCCTCCTCGCAACACTGGAACAACAGCACGTCACAGTCTGGCAACAAAGCATCTGTGTGAAAAATGGACTTTGCATTGCTCTGCCTAAGCAAACAGGTTTCACTAACACAATCTCCGCATCACCTTAAATCATAATTATGGGGTATCCAGAGACAGAGAGCCAGTAAATGAATAATGAAGTTTATGTGCACACAGGAGGGCTACTTTGTGAGCACTCAGGTTTTCCAGCATGCAGGGAGAGAAAGACAGAGAGGAGGTGTAATATTGAGCACTTGTTGCACCAAATCTCTCGCAAAGGGAAGAAGAAAGAAAGCAAACTCTGTATCGTGATCTCTCCACTTGACTGCTTGCAATTACAGACTCTCTGGATTCAGGCAAAAACAAACTCACACACAAGTGATGGAAGAAGTATTCAAGTCCTTTACTTTAGTAGATTCCATGCAACAAGCAGAAGTCCTGCATTTAAATGTTACTTAAACTTAATTTTACAATTATGGAAAAAACTATGTGGGAGGGGTTTCTGTGATGAACCTACAGAGAGTTGTCGCCTGAATCTGCAGATCCCCTCAGCTGTACGGAGCTGTATAACAACTTAGCACTTAGCTGTCCGGCAAATACCTTAACTCAGGTGGTGGAGACCAAACACAGAGCTCAAACAGAGTGAATGTTTATTTTAATTTATATTCACTAAATGGCAAGAAACATGACTCCGACCATGTCGCTGTGTAACTGCTAAAGAAAAGCGGATGATACTGTATCAATGTGTTCAGTTTCTTTCTGCTTCCCCCAAGTGGCCAAAACATCAGTTGGTGCAGTGAAAGAATAAATGTGAAATCATTTTTATTATGATTAACCTGACAGTTATTTTTTTAATTGATTGTTTTGTCTATAAAATGTGAAAAAAAAGTGACCAACAGTTCAAAACCTAACAATTCAGTTTTCTATCATTTACAGAAAAGCAGCAAATTCTCACATTTCAGAAGCTGCAACTAAAATGTTTCTGCTCAAAAAGTGACTGAAATGATCGATGTTGATCGTTTTTTCAGCCCTAAACGGTTGACGACTGACTAATACTTTTAGCTCTCTTTGACTATATCAATGAATGAAGTATCAGAAGTAAAAGTACTGGCTGTGAAGAAGGGTTGGGTCACGTGACTGTGGATGTAAAATGTGAATCTGTAGAGTTAGCTACAGCTGTCTCGTCAACGTAGAGACGTGCAATATTTCTTTCTGAAAACAAAGACAAGGTCTGCCCAAAGGAAAAGAACCCGAACCTCAGAGTTGTACCCAAGTACAGTACAGTTGTGACACGCACAGATAAACACACTTTTCATGTACATATACGTGTTCAGACGCACAGAAACGGACATACAAACGCACGTCCGCAAACAGACCTACACACACATACATACTGTTTGCAATCATATACAGATGCACTGGCAGACACACACACACACTCACACACACACAGTCATGTCTCAAATGTGATGACCCCTCTCTGTTGGCCTTGTCGCTTTGTCCTTTGATGACACCGGATGCTAATTGGAAACAGGAAGCTGGCCTTTCCACAGACGTTTCAAAGAGCTGTCACAGCGAATCTCTCTCAGCTCAAACACAATCCAAGACGCTGCTCTGACCACAGTTTCCCCTGCCACATCACCATCACTCAAAAGAAACCTTATATTACAATCAACTGTTTGTGTGCTCTATTGTGTGGGAGTCTAGCCCGTAAATAAGTAAGAGCATGAGCTGAATCTGAAACAGTGAAAAGACAGTGACATAGCATGCACACAGTAACATTTATTTATTCTAAATATTAATACGCCGATCGACACCAAAGCAAAAATGCACAATTTGAGACTATACACACACACACACACACACACACACTCACTCACTCACTCACTCACTCACAACCCCCACCACATTCACTCCTTGACTTGTTGCAGCAGTGTCAAAGGCGTCCAGCTGCCCAGAGGGTAGTGAACATGTTGAGGCGTAATTGAAAAGGAGACAGAGAAAGCTAAACAAATTACACCAAAGGGAAGAAACCAAGAAACATAATCCTGGCAGCGCGGGCCTGTCCTCAAACTGGAAATGTTTCACATTTCCATCTCAAAACTGGTGGCTTTGAAACCCGGGTAACACCGGAGACGAGTTGATGTACGCTTTATTTAGGGTCCAGGCTTCTTCAGATCAATGTGTGGCTCATAACTGCGTCCTGAGAACAGAGCAGTGGTGCTATTTGAGGAGGTGGTTACACTGGGAGGAGAAGGCGGCGTATCTGGTATATTCAAGGACACGATCCCTCGCTGGCTTTAGTTTGATATGGCACTGTGTTGATAGCGCACTACATCACATTAATTAGGAACATCCCTCGGCTGAATATATGAGTGTCAGAATAAGGAGGCGTTTCTTTCTCTCACCTTGCTTCTTGGAAGTGGAGCTGTTCTGCTTGGCCAGCTGTTTTATCCACAGCGTTGGAGCCGTTATCTCTGCAGTGGTGGGAGGACAGAGGAGAGATCAATAGCTTTCACACGTTACTTCAGCTCGTCAGCTGCGCCGACACCACCAGCAGTTGCATATTTCAGACACAATTTGTACAGCCAAGCTTTGCCCACAAAACCAAAATTAAAAGTCCATCCAGGATCCCATTAGTTCCAAAAAATATCAAATATGTCATCTAGTATTTTTGACATCTGGACTTTTCCATTTGATGTAATGCTGCGTTTTTTAAGAAATAGCTTATTGGGTTTCAGTATTAAATTCGTGAAATACTGTAGCTTCACTAAAGTCTTGGAAGACGTTGCGGATCTAAAGCCTAAAAGTACACAAAGCAGAAACTGTGAGCCAGCTTTTAAATCATGACGGTCAGCATAAATTCACTGCATTGACCTTAGCTAACGAAGTGACCATATTACCACTGTGTCACAGGTGGAGAAGTAGTTAGAGGAGACTTACCGTCACCCTCAGGGGGGACATGAGTCTCCATGGTGGGTGTGGGCTTGGAGCCATCATCTGGGTTAAGGGTGAGAAAGAAACGGAAAGAGACTACCATTATTGAGGTTAATACAATCTACTCTCCAGAACTGTTGAATGGTTGGGATTTGCACATGGCCCGGCCAAGACAGATAGAAAAACAGGCAGAGAGACAGATTGAATAATACAAAAACAGAGGACGACCACCCACGTGTGGCTCTGCATCTCTCACACACACATGCACACACACACACACACACACACATGCACGCACACACACACACACACACACACATGCACGCACACATACACACACACGCACGCACACACACACACATACACACGCACACACACATGCACACATCAATAAATCAACTTCTCACTCTGACATTCTTACAGTAACATCACAGTCGTACTGCAAACACACACATCTACGCACATACACTCATATGAGGAGACGACCTATGACGCCCCCCCCCCCTGCACTGATGGCGATGATGATGATGACGACGGTTTCCAGAGGATAATTTGACATGACTTTGACAGTGGTGTGACCGCTGCTCTAACGCCTCGGTCCATGAGAAGGATATCTCAAGATGTCCAGATGAATATTAATGACACTCTAAAGATTGAATTATAGTATTTTTAGCCCCCCCCCCCCCCGCGTTAATGCAGGATTTAACGACCCCTTGGCCTTCCTCATCTTCAGGATGAACTGTTCCTAGTATATGAATAATGGTGGCACTAACAAGTGTTCTGGCTGTACCTGTTAATACAGTGTTTCTCGGTTGTATTTCGCCACTTACGAACCCACGCGACAAACTGTAAAACCGGCAGTGGATCACTATGAAGTCTCTAAAGTTTGGTCTCGTTTCTCAGCTGCAGACTGGATCAATATTCTTCTGTCATCCTCAGTTTTCTCAGCCACTGCTGGCGAAAAACATTTCATCATTAAGAAGAACGAGTCATTTACGCAACGTTTAGAAGTGAAGTGAAATTTAGTGTGAACTGGCACAAAGATAAAAGTTATAATGATGTTATCACAGACCACAGTAAATAGTAAAGTCCCACTGTGTTGTCCGTGTCTCGCCTGCTACGATATTATGTGATAGGAGAATAGAACTGATTACACTCTTAGACTCACTACTGTTTATCCCAGTGTAAAATAAACACAGCTATTCATAGCAGCGGTGAATTGCTCTTTACTAAACGGTGGATGAACTGTAATGGATCGTATGTAATGCTGTGGGTTTGAGCTACCTGGAATACTCACCCGTGTGCAGTTTAGTCGCATCTGGAAAATCCCTTTGGAAATAATTCAGTCAAAAGCAAACCACAGAAAAAAAAACTTTGATTGGAGTCATTCTACAAACACTTCATTCTACAAGCACTAAAGTAAGTCCTTAAATCAGACGACATGTCAGTATGTTGGAACACTCGGGGTCAAACTGACCTGAGCTGGTCAAACTGTAAATGAAATACAATAGTTACTCGGCTCGTCTCAGACAAGTGCAACCCCGGCTCAAACACTAGTCAGAAATACCAGCGTTCCTGCAACTTCCTGCTTCTTCCTGAGCTCGTTAAACAACCTGTAGTTTACAGTGTTTCTGGATTACTGTTTGATCCAGGTCTGGACTGTGAGGGGAGAAAAACAGTTAATGTAAACGTCGACTGTCACTCTCTCTTTCCCTGAGTCCTCCATCCCGTTAACATTACAAGTCAGAAGACATTTTGAACTTATGCTCTCTTTCTGTCTCTCATGCAAACACACACACACACACACACACACACACACACACACACAACATACAGCAGATCTCAGCTCACCTTTTCTACCAGAGTTCGGTGGCCCGGGCGGTTTATCGGTTACTGACCCTGTGTGGAAAAAACAAAAACACAACACAACATGTACAAAGCAAAGAAAGCTGCTCTGGAGCTTTGAAGAAATGTTGTTTATCCAGTTTAAAAACAAAAAAAAAATGACTTACGAATTACCACCTTACTGAAAATAAATTATTTTGCAAGAGCTTGAGTCACTTAATAGCTTTCTTATGATTTAGATTTCAACTTGATTCTTCCAACTGAACGCAGAACACACGCCGACAGAAGAACACCACAGATTTCCCACTGACGTCTTGTCTTAGAATTAGATGCTCAGGTTCATCACAGTTTGATGAGCACATTCAGTTAGTACTTCAGAGGCACACATTGAAACATTATCTTAGTGCTGACTAACGCAAACCTGAGTGATCTAATACATCTTATAAATGATCAAAATAAAATTGTCGTTGGGTGCATGCAGATAGTTGGTGTCGTGCATGGATGCATGGAGAAAAAGAGCTAAATTAGAAAGTGCAGCCAATTACAATAGAAGGACAAAGGGGAGAAATTTTGTGTGAAGGCAACTAGAAGGAAATTTACTACCTGACAATCCACTTGTCGCAGCATGAGTTCCCATAAATTCATGGAAGTTTCCTGCAAATGTATGTGAGATGATTGATTCGGGTCATAGTGTACAGGGGCGTCTGAGCATGTCAGGAAAGGTTAATTGCTGTCAGCTGAGGGGGGAAGGGATTGTAAAAGAAAGAAGAGTTGGGCATGTTCGACCGTAGCAGCTGTATATCAGGTTTATTTTGCCCAGATTCTGGTTCCAGTGTCGTACATACCTTTGCAAGAAACAATGAAGATATCGGATCTTATGCAGGACAGAAAGGAGACCGCTAGAGATTGTGTTGTGCCACCAAATATATTTCAGTATTTCATAAAGAGATTTTTTAACCCTGTACAACTGAAAGTATTGACTCCTTTGAGTGCAGGAAAAGTTCAAAACTCCCCACACATGAGATCAAGAATAATTTCTGCATGAGAATTTATCAAACTTCAAACTTCTTCATTCTGAATTTAAAAAAAATTAAAATCACACTAGCATTAAAATGAATTTCCCTTCAGTGGAGCTGCTGCAGTCAGTCAGTAAATCCATGTGTTTTGGGTTGAGTCCAACTATTGGAAACTTTAAGACACAAATTTATGCTTTTGACTAATTGTAAACTGTCTTCAGAGTGCTTCACGGTTAAGGTGATGAAGGTGTTATTCTGGGTGATTCAAACAATCCAGTTTCATATGGTCCTGCTGCCCAGAGTGTAAACCGCACAATTTAGATGCTTTACAGAAGTACATATACAAATCTGATAATTAAAGGTGCCCTGGGGTCTTTTCTTGTAAACGACATTTATGTTTACATTTAGTTTTTCTTCCTGTATCCTAACATGTTCTACGTGTTCAGTGCTTTTTCTTCTGCAAAGTTTATTATTTAATACATTAAATTCTGCATTGTCTTCTGCCCTGCCTCTGTTGGCTCATCACTGTTGTCCGCTCTCAATCACTGGAATAATGTGAAACCTTCAGAGGGCTGTGAATTATGTTGCCACGTGCATGTGTCCTTGTGCGCATAATATAAACAAATCAGGATCCATTTTTAAATGCATAACAAGCACAACTGAAAGTGGTGGGAACTCTGCAGGCTGGCATGAAGTTACTGTCTAGTTAGAAACTGAGGGCAAAGAGGGCAAGTCGTAAACAAGATTTCAACAGCACTTATTTGCTGTTTCACTTTCTCAGCTGACAACACATTCGTAAACTGCATCAGTCTTTGTTTGGGATGAAAGTTTAAAGGTTTTTCTTTTTAAGATTTTGAAAATCACCTTATGAAGCTGCCAGGTGCAGACACATGCACATAAAAGACACT
Organism: Seriola dumerili; assembly: GCF_002260705.1. Lineage (NCBI taxonomy): Eukaryota > Metazoa > Chordata > Actinopteri > Carangiformes > Carangidae > Seriola > Seriola dumerili. Next base: position 74,492 of record NW_019175066.1, read on the forward strand.
CCCTAGATCCAAAACATTGGTTTTATTATATCTTGCAGAAATAAAGAATAACTTGAGACCTGCATTTGTACGACATCTCAGTACGTTTTTCTAAATAGGAAAAGTTATGTGGTTTCCTGGTACGAATGGACACGCTCCATTTGTGAACTTGACTCATTCTGTTCGAGGGGCTCGACAGTTGATTAGTGGCACAAGTGGGAAACGCAGAGAAAAGAGGGAGCAGGAGACTGAGGCAGAGAGAAAGATAAAGAAATTGAGGGAGGAGAAGAGAGAGAGAGCAGGAAGCCTCTGGCTGTCTGCTGAACAGCTTCAGAAGGGCATGCGACCATTCTCACCACACTCTCCGTACAAAATTTGCACCATATGCTCTAGTGACTGTGCAATCCAATTCTGGCAAACACCCCCATGTATTATCTTCTGAGGGAAAATGATGGTGATTATCATAAAGTGTTCCCATCCAAGATGAGTGTGCAGAGGCCCGCGCTCTCTCCTCCAGCCTGCTGAGAGCACTTAAAGGGGGGGGGGGGGGGAACCTGAGAGGCCCCTAGATCTATGGCCATTAGCTGTCTCGTTGACCCTGCACCTGCTACATGCCACATGACATGTAATACACATGTGCCCGTAGTATGGAGAGACAGACCCTCTTTAACTGTAACCCACAGGCTGCGTTCACTCTTTATCTTTCATCAGCGCAGTCAGAGTTCCTGAAAGTCATTTATTTCAGATGTAGGGGTCAGTTCACTGATAATTCACCTAGTTTAAGTTCTGCCTTGAATGTGCTGCGTACTGTACTAATACAACCCATCCATCCTCAATCTCGTCTTTGATACGGAACCGAAGCCATAAATTATTTCCAGTTGTTTTTGAATTCTGAAGTGACTGAGAGTCAATTGGCCCAAACCCCAGCGCCTTGGCTTCCAAACACTCCCGGCCTCAACATCCTACAAATGCAGCCACCATTGAAGTTTTTACATGCTTGTTATGCTGCTTCTCAACTCTAATAAAGAACTGTCAGGACACATCCTACCCTCCTACCATGGTTTCCGTCATACAACCTGTTTAACATTACTCTGGATGCACAAATAAATGAGTCTTATAATTTCATATGCAACCTTGTACAGAACAAACTTTCAAGATTCTTTGTAAAACTCTGGACATTTCATCCACAGGTTTCCAGGCTGTTAGCCTCCCAGTACCTGAGCACACCGGGGTCCGGTTCTGCACAGAGGAGCCACTCACTGGCTTCCCGTCGCTGGTGACACACCAGCAGTAACCTGTCAGAGTATGGCACTGGACCTGCAGAGGCAAAAAGGTAAATCACACCAGAAATGACAATAGCTTTGTAACGTACATGATTCAGCAGAGGGTGAAGAGTTTCGGTCGAATGTTTGTCAGTTCGGACACTGAGGGAAAGTAAGAGTGAAAAACACTCATCTGTGGAGGTGCAGGGGAGATACCTGGGCAAATGTTCCGTCCTCGTTGCATTCTGGGATAAACATGGACTCCTGCGGTCTCCGGGCTTGTTCTAAAGCCTGGTTCCTCTCAACACGACACTTGGACTGACCTGCATCTGTAACGTATTGACAGGACAGTCTGTTCTCAGACACTGCTCACAAACCTCCAGCACTACTGTTGTTTTTTTACCGAAGACACATGTTCATGTTCAACACCACCCTGTTCACACCTGCGAGCTGACAAGCACCACCACAATTTACTACTGTTTGACCACTGAGCTCCGTCTGACATCTTAATGTCAGCTATAAAGGGAGGAAATGCAATATTTATTATTATTATCATTATTATTTATTTTTTCAATCCAGGCTTTTGGACCATTTTTCTAACCTATAAGTTTCCACTTCTATTTTTCTTTCCTGTTCACAATCAGCTGTGAAGTGATCTTAGTTTTCTATGAATGTGAGAATAGGATTCACCAGTCTGCCTACAGTATGTATACCTGCACTGTCAGGTGTTTGGCTCCATTGTGAACAGGTAGAACATTCACTCCTCTGTTGTATTTCTGGTGAAATAGCGATGCTCGTAGTATTGAACCGCTCTAATCATAATAACCACCGTTGTTGGATTAAGGATTACAAACATGAACAGGTTTTTAGCACCTGTGGTGATGGTTGCTCATGAGTCTGAAAATCAAACCTCTCCATCTACACTGGTTTTAAAAACCCTTCACTGCAGATATATCAAGCACAGACAAGTCAGAGACCATTTATTACCCCGTTCCAAAATGCTAAAACAACACATTCCCCGACAAATTACACTGCCATTGACCACTACTAGTGCCAGAGCGAGGCTGTGAGCCGCACATTGTTAGTGCTGAGGAGTGCGTCATGAACTCTACATTGATGTTTTTGAAATGTCAGTGGAAACTGAGCTCGTGTTTCTGCAGCTCTGATGAGCCAGACCTGTTCTCAGGGGACACAGATGGAAGTGGCTGAAAGGTCATAGAATAAAGTGGCTCGGCAGCAGATGGTCACCGGTTCACAATCCCATCAGCGAACTACTGTTTTTATTGCACTCACAGCTCCTGTGGAGTCGAGCTTCACGTCTGATTGTACGTGTATACACAGTCACACCAGGAAGCTGACCAGTGGAACCGCAGTCCTCCACTTTTGGCAAACCTTCCTCACCTTCCCCCTAGATAAATACAAGCTTTAAGTCATCTCTGGACCTGAGAGGAGACAGACATGTTGTCTCCTTCAGAGGGAAATACTGGCAGAGCCAGACCTGCGACATGGTTACATGACGTGAATATATTCAGTCTCACTTTAGAAACAAGGCTCATTAAATATTGTAGCGCTCATGTCAGTCCAATGTCCTACTGAAGCTTCTTATTTAAATAAGTCGGATTTATGGAAATGTAAAAACAACGTAATGATCAGAGGCTCTTTGCAGTGTCTTGGCCTTTTGTTTGTCGGTGCTTGTTAGTTGTGACAAAGCAGCAAAACCCCACATTCAGAGGTTTGTTTCTTTCTTTCTTTATGTTGCAAACAGTTTGAAAAATCTACACTTTCAGTTTGACACAGGACATAACCTGAGTGAACAAAAAGGCATCACTTTATTTTAGAGATTTGGATTAATGAGCTGTTTCATGACGTGTTGATTTTCCCCATGTTTTTGTATCCCTGGCTAAATAATGGATAAACAGCTCTGTCTGTTGTAACGGCCATAGTTTTGTGTTTGTTGTTGTTTGTGGTTGTTTGTTGTACCTGTTAACAATTCATATGCCCTGCAGTCAAATTGATCTGTTGTGTTTAATCTGAATCTCACGCACACCTCAGTAAGCCCTTGCCAGTCTTTGCCATTGTAAACAAGGATTGGTTCGTGAACTGCCTGCTCAAATAAAGCTGCCATTTCATTACAACAAAACAGGCCTGCCGCATCTGCAAAGACTGAGCAAGCTCTGCCCGGCTTTCCTTTCCTTGGCACACCACTGACATTATGAAACGAAACCACGTATCACCATACAGAGGGAACAAAATTCACTCCAAAAATGGATTTGGTTGGGACTGTTGCTTTCCCTGATGAACAGGGGGGGAGGGGGCTGAAAAAAAAAAAGGGGGGAAATGCCAAGTTCCAACCTTGACTCCAGGCCTATCAATCTCTGCTGTTGTCGAGTGGCTGGCATCCAGAGACTGAGGAAGTGTGTGATCCTGGTCTGTAAAAACTTACACGCCTACAGAGAGGCGGAAAATGAAAGCCATCTTCTCATTCAGTTCCACTTTCCTCAAACTTTCTGTTGTTGTCTGTGTTTCCAAACTGCAACCCCTTAAACACACTTACTGCTTTTTAAGTTTAGAGGACACAGTCTCGTAGAGAAGATCAGGTTATGATTGGGTTCAGAATTATTTTAACACGTCTGAGGTTCCTCACCTTTGAGCTCCAGGTCTCTCCCCTCGGATGTGGAGGTCGGTGCTGGAGCCACTGGCAGCTGATCGATTTTCACCCAGTTTTTACCTGTAAAAGTCACATGAAGGTCTGATGTGTGTAAACGTCACAGTACCAGCTTTACTTTCATCCACGTCACACGTCCTTTCAGACATCCTTCGTTAGCTTGACAATCATATGTTATACTGTTTCATATCATACCATATATAATGTGTGTGTGTGTGTGTGTGTGTGTGTGTGTGTGTGTGTGTGTGTGTGTGTGTGTGTGTGTGTGTGTGTGTGTGTGTGTGTGTGAGAAAGAGAGAGAGAGACCTTTGACATATCATTTATACCATGGACTGTCCATTTAATGTCTTTAGATGTACTAAACTATTGTGACTGCCTTAGTTCCAATACTGGATTTTGATGATTTATGCACAAATATGATGAGGTGCTTAATTTTTAATCATATTGATTCTCCAGGAAATATATTATATCACAATATATTTTGATGTTGTGATGTAAAATGACCACGATAAACAGCATGTTGTGAAAAAGACTAGGAGTCACATTACTGTCACAGGGTGATGGAGTTTTAGCACAGGCTGTTTACAAAATCCTTGCTGCAAATAAAACAAACAATTTGCAAACATGCACTTCATGAAAAAGAATATCATTGAAAACTGTCAGATGAATCATAGATGTGAGTTTCCTTGAACGCACCCTGACTGATTACTCATCGTAAAGACAGGGGCTGCAGGTATAGATTTAAATCCGGTTCAGCTCTCACCTCGACATCGGCCACGGTGTGCCAGTGTGAGTGTCTTATCTTTACAGCGCGCCCTCTGCAGTTCACAGCCGGTCTCATAGCTCCGCCCGTCTGAGCCGCACACCGGCTTCCCCTGCGTCCGTGAGCAGATGACCCCACAGTGACTGTCTCTGTCTCCAATCAGCCACTGCAATGAGAAACACAATAACATGTTAGCATAACAATGATGCAATACAGGAGAAATTTAACTCACCTCAGGTTTCACATAACGGGACAGATACATTTTAAGATTACTGAATTTAGAGCTCTTTTTTTCACTCTATGAAATATTGGTTTGTTCTTTCTTTTTGGCTCCTTTTCTTTCTTTCTTTCTAGTTTCCCTGTGTTTAAACAAAGGCTGCATTCAGCTGAATCTGAGATTATGCCAAACTAATGTACAAATTGGACTCATGGGTCATTTGCCCATTTTACTCAAAACATTTCTGCATTCCTCAAACACTTGCCGGCTGCTGCCTTCCTTTGTTTAGGCTACTGTAACAAGAGTGTGAGCTGCACTGAACTGAAGCTCAGCCTAGAAGCTAATTTGTCTAATTGGTGTTTGGCTGAAGACAGGTTGAACCTTGATTAAGTTTCAAAGGAGCCAAACCACACTCGGAGCAATGGGAATCCTTCTCGCTCTCTCCCCAGATCTTTACTCGTGATCTATTAGTGAGTCGATTCTACTCTACTGTTGGACGACGGCCTTCTCCCTGACAACAGTAATGGCTCTTGGCTTCACAGCTGCCTCAAATATATTTAAGGTCTAAAGGATTTCAGGGGAGCACAGACTCTGCCAAATAGATGGAGTTGTGGGTTGGTGAGGAGAGAGAGTAGGTGTGCACTGAGCAGCACCAGAATCCTCTGCTGTGAAGCGGCTCCGCGGCAGACCTGCGCCAACTCTTGTTGAAAAGGTTTCAACTATAAAAAACACACACACACACAAAGAACACTTGATGTGCCTTATCTCGTAAGCGATGATTAAAGTTTTGTGGCTGCTAAAACACCTGTTTAATAAAAGAAAAGGAAAATCAAGCAGTTCTGAAGTAGGAAAATACTGCATGGGAAAACTTTCTCAAATGCATTTTTCACCCAAGGGCTCTCAAGCAATTACCAGAGCGCTGGTTGGAGCTCTGAGCCCGACACAGGAGATCTCATTAAGGGCAGGTACGGAGGGAAGAAGGTGATGGAAAATGAGACGCAGCCAGAAACGAAGGGCACAGTTTCCATCCCTTCATTTGCCAGCTCCTATCAGATGATCTGAGGCCTTTTTCAAAATTATCCACAGTAGAAATGCATGTGTGCATTAAGGTTGCATGTACACAAGCACAGTTTCTCTCTTTGTCATTCTCCCACTGACCCGGAAAAAAAAAAAAAAAAAACTATTTTGAAAAACATCAAAAATGTTGCTTGGAGACAGATTCTCTCCGAACATATAAAGAGCAATCAGACAAAGTGTAGATGGTAACAAAGCCAAGTCACTGATGTCATGAATGAGCTGGTGCACAACTGGATCTCATATACAAATGAATCACCAGGAGTTTTCATCTCACATGCTCCACACAGATCACTCGAATGGCACTGCTGTACATCTGGCTTTGCTTCTGCGTTGGTATCATCATGAAGGTGCCAGGCATCTCCAGAAACAGAGAGAGTCCTGAATCCTTTTGTCTTTCCACCTTTTAAAACTGCCAATAAAATCATACTCTAAATATCTGCTGCTGGAAAATGTGACTTTGTGGCTCTGTAAGGCTGCACTTAGGCACAGCATGACTCTGAGCTAAATGCTCACATGCTCCCAGTGACATTGTTAATATGCTGATGTTTAGCACGTTTAATGTTTACCATGTTCACCGTATTAGTGTAATGTGTTAGCATGCTAACAAACGCTACTTAGCACTAAACACAGAGTAACAGCTGAGGTTGATGGGAATGTCATTAGTGACCTGATGATGGCGTTAGAGGAAAAGTCATGAGATCACCAAAGTCATTACAACGATCCTGAGGGGAACATGAACGTCTTCAAAATCTCATCTTAATCTATCGAATTCACAGTGACCAGACGTCCTGGTTTGTACAGGACTGTCACAGTTTCACGCTGGGTGTCCAACACTAAAATGTCCCAGTGTTCAACATTCATCATCAAATCGTCTCAGTTTTCACACAGTTATTATATTTTACTCTTCTTGCAAAGCTTAGATTGAAGTTTATCATGTTCTGACCCACTCAGTATAAAAACATAAACATGCACCATGTGTCTGTTGCTAGCTTATGAGTCATAGACGACTCAGGCACGCGTCACAGGCAATGATGCTGTTAGCTGTCACGCCAAAGAGACAACTGGTCTTTTCTAAAGAGCTCCAGGAGTCTTACTCTCTCCTTCATAAGGAACCCAGCAGTGAAAATGCTGTGTTCATGTTGCCGTGGTGTTGAAAGCTGCACTGTACAAAATTTCATAGCAATCCATCGAATAGTTGTTCAGATATTTCAGTTCGGTTCAACAAACATTCCTTGAGCCACGCTGCCAGTGTGGCGAAAGAATGATGAAGACTCGTTCAGCCGCAGCGGCAGCACACTTTTACTACTTGAATTTTATGTTCGTTGTCATTTTCTGGCTAATATCTCTCTCAGACGAGCTGGAAACTACACACAAATTCAAACTTGTTATAGCCCGAGTTACCAATCCAAGATGTGGTGAGGAAAATGAGACGCGGGTCAGAAAGTAATCTATTTACAGTCCTCTGTGGTTTTTGTATTTTACAGATACCAAACCGTTTCTGCCAGCTCTGACAGTTATGACAGTCATGAACATTAATTTCTAAATCCCAGCAATTTAATCAAAAACTGAGTCCAAAATTCAAAAAGTGAAAATCTGCCAATTGCTGAGCTAATATTAAACGTGTCCAATGCAAATGAACTGGTTTCAAGACTTTCTCTGGATCATTTTCTTCATATTAATGAAGAGAGCTGCCTATTTCTGGCTTATTTTAACACTTTTACTCAAACAGATGAAACCTCATTTGGAAAAAATGTGGAATAATTTCACTCCATAGACAGGATATTTAAACTGTGTCTGAAAACTGAGATTTTTTTTTACAACTAATTATAACATTAAGTCAACAGTTTGGGAAGTGTTTTGCAGTGGAGAAATTATCTTGGTAATTATCGTGGCTGTCACAGCTGTCAGAATAAGCAGACGCTCCGTTATCTGTAAAGAGCAAATATAGAGATTAGGCTCTTCCTGAAATAGAAAAAAGATAATGGAGCTTCAGTATCTGCCAGATAAAATCAGGAGGTGAGGTAACATGGTGGTCCGGAGTTTAAGAAAGTGTCATGGATCTGCAGGGTCACAGGTTAAATCCCCATGTAAAACAATGTCTCTGTTAAAATATCCAAGTTCCGAACACAGAGACACGGTTTTGGCCGCTTTAACTTCTCCAATGAAAATGTTGATACTTCAGTAGACTCAAAAAAAAAAACCTCGTACAACAAGGTGAAAGGAAGTTTAGACAAAAGGGGAATAATACTTTCAGGATACAATGGGACGCATCCAACTCGCCTAGCTGTAACAATATGTCCAGATCAAGCCAGACAGTTTAATGTGATTTCAGCCTTGGCATTGAAGCGCAGTTGAAAAGCTCTTGTCAAACAGCTCGGGGTAAAACTAAGTCATGATGTGCCTCTTTATGAAGACGTGCAGACAGCGAGGAATACATAGCACATCATTTCAATTTCAACGTGTGTCGTCCTCTTGGACACGAACAGTTCAGTAGTTGGAAGAAATTATGCATCTGCATTGTAGCCATTTTTCTTTTCAGAATCAATAAGTTTATGGCTATTTTGTTATTTATTTCATAGTACAGACAGTGGAGCTCAAGTGTAAGAAAAGAAAATAGAAGTTACATGTTTCTTCCAGCAGAAGTGGTTAAAAAGGAGTGGACTAGACTGAGCCAAAGTGCTGTGGATGGAAAGCAGTTTGTCTATGTGATGAACTGTTAAATCGGTAAAAAAAAAGAAAAAAAAAGTATCCAAAGAAAGCTATTCTATAAAAGTGATTTAGCTTTATTCAGCTACTCCTCCAGGTTAAGAGCCACAGAGTCTGGCCTCTGCCCACAGACTGACCTGTGCTCCCCATCCCTGACTCACAACCTTAATGGATGCAGCCTTTCTACCTCCGCTGTCATAATAAAGCATTAAATCACAGATTTTGAGACGACATTGTCCGGTAAAGTGGAAATAAACACTCTTACCAAGTCTCCCACATGTAGTCATTTCTTAGTCATACTGTCCCACACACAGACTCGTCTCCCATAAAGGTGAAACCAGAGACTCCGGCACATAAGAGCTTCTTTTACTCAAACTGAAGATTTAAATTTTAATAAAGGCAGGAAAATGTGACTTAAAAACAGTGACTGGAACATTTTGACATGTTGTTTAGCTTTGAAGGTGTCGATGGTGACACTAAGATACGTATTTATCAAGGATGGACAGAATTTAGACCAGACACTCATGAAAAAGCACACAAAGTAATTAAGTGTTGTAAATAACATCTTCACTTCTTAGGTGACTTAAAGGAATAGTTCCACATTTCAGTAAATACTACTACAGTAAACATGAAGCTACAGCCAGCAGATAGTTAGCTTAGCTTAGCTTAGCTTAGTGTAAAGACTGGGAATGGGGTGAAACTGCTTGGCCTGCCTAATGTAACAAAATCTACTGGCACTTCTAAAACTTGCACATTGTCATGTTATATTGCAGTTACTTAATCTGCACAGAAAACAAGAACTTGTGGTTGAACTGGGAGTTATAATCTGGACTGTATCTTGAGAAAGAAATGCAACTTGTTTTACACTTTGGTTTTTGAACAAGCATTAAGATATTAAGTGTTGATTAGCGTTAGAGATGCTGGTAGCGGGATGATTTCACCTTTTTGACGGAGCCAAGTCAGCAGTAAAGACTGTTTCCAGTCTTAATGCTAAGCTAACAGGCTGCTGGCTGTAGCTTCATATTTGACACAGAATGGTATTGACTTTCTCATTCAAGTCTCTGTAACAAAGCAAACAAGCATCTTTCCCAAATTATCTAACTATTCCCTTAAGAGTCGCTGCTAATGGCAGTTGGCCAGTGACTGATGAAAATTTTACAAGGAGCTGTGTATTGTTCTGTGTAAGAAATATCACGACATCATTTTTAAAACCCTGAAACACTTGGATAATTGCCAAAGAACAGTTTCAGAATATGACAGCAGTGGCAAAAACTAGAAACGAGTGTAACTTAATTCATGGAGAAAGAAAATGCTTTAAAAAGCCGAGTCCCCTGAAGAGGATATCAAATAGCAGACAATATACTAAACTGCGTCTAATCTAATCCGCTGACACCCCTCAGGGCTGATCCAGTGTCACAACAGTCTCTAAGGGACCATTGCTTTACATTAATTCCTCATGCATATGGTTCACATTTAAATCCTGCCAAAATAAAGCTCACTCACACCAGCAGCGAATGACACTGAGTCTGGATCACGTGGTTTCTGAAGGACAGCTCTCTGAAGCAGCAGGGGCCACCAGATGCGTGAGGTTTGTCCTTTAGCACCAGAGTAGTTTGTGGGCAATCAGCAAAACATTTGACAACATACTTACACTTTTCTGTGGTTTCCAGCTTTGCTAAATACTATCTGAGTTGTCCTGATGTGGTAAACCCCACCCATCTGGCAACTGAAGAAGTTTAAAACAAACACTAAGAGATATTTCCAGTTACTGTCTGAACCAGGTCTGTTTGACAGCAATCAGCTGCTACAGTATTAGCCAGGATGACGGGACCTGGCATTATCTCCTGAGGAAAAACAGCCGCCCCTCCTGTTAGGACAATAATGGCTGAGGTTGAGACCCACCCGGCATCCCATAATCAAAGTCAAACAAACACATCCAAATTAAACAGGCTAACATGTAACAAGAGCTATTACTGGATCTGCAGAGGAACACGCGCTGCTCAAAATAACATTCATTACCTAAACTCGCTCTTACTCCCCTGTTGAAGGTCATTATGCAAAGTTTTACATCGTAGTACAACAGGCAGCGCATCAAAGATTTACAGAGAGGCCTGAGCGCCAAACAACATAATGGAGTCGTGAATGGACCCCCGAGGGAATCATCTCACTTTAACAACCGCTCATAGGCCCTTTCCTTCATTTTCAAAGAGGACGAGGAGAAATGTATTTTCTCTGTCTTTAATTGACAGAGAAGCAGCTCAGATATAAATCCCCTGTAACACTGTGAGGACATGGTTTCCTCGTCTGCCCGATGGCCCACCAAGAGGGATGAAATCAAAGATGAGGCGACGGTAAAACACCAGGGGAGTTACACGACGGTTTGGTACTGATATCTTGACCGGGAAACAATGAGCACCGAGATTCTCACATTTAACAAGCCAAATTCCCCCAACACACACAAACACACACAATCTCTCACACACACACACACACACACATCTCAGCCAGAAGCACACAGAGCCCTGAGCTCTCTCTCCACCACTCATAAAATAAGTGAAATGCAACCCCCATTGTGCAACCATTACAGCATTAGCAAAATGGCCTTTTTTTTACCGTCACTGGCAGGGAATCTGTTCCAGCCTAAGCCACAGCAGTGGAGCAAGAAGAAAGAATAAGATTAGAAAATAATCATCTTTATATATGCATGCTTAACGGGCTGACAGAGGGGGGGTGGGGGGGGGGGCAGGCTCTGTGAAACACAACAAAGGTAGTGAATAAACAAATCTGTGCATTACGTCTACTAGAGTAAATGCAATTAAGATAAACTCTCCAACTGGTTTTATGTGTTTTATATAAGGTAGAGCTCGTTTCTTTGGACCGATTTCAAGTAAACAAACAAACGTACACAATATAAAGAGTTATCAGCTCTCTAGTAGGGAACAGGCTAAAGTATTGTTTAACAACATGTTAGCTGATTCATACACCACAGATGTAGTGACATGAATAATAAGACTGGACAAATACAAGACTAGCATCACATTCTTTTTCTGACTCAAATACTGCTATAACCCAGTTGTGAAACTGTGCCGCCGTGTTTTACAGAAGTGAATCTACTTGTGGACCTTCCAGCCAGCCATTGGTTTTCATATTTTTCCATGTGGTATGAAAATCTATTAGCAGACTTTTGAAACTTGCTCAAGTTGTGTAATTCACCACAGTGAACCCCCAAGTCAACATTATTTTTTGTCATGTAACACTGTCCATGAGGTAATGTAGTGCAGACTTAGATCAATCCACCGAGAAATGTATTACCAGCACATTTAAGATAATAGATTAGAGAGAATAGATAGATTCACATTGCACTGAAACTCATGGATTTTCTGGTATAGTAGGTATAACTCTATAACCTGCTTTTGAAAATGTTGTAAATATGTAAAGTCTACATGATTTATAGCCGAGGAGCTAAAACTTGCAAACCCTCTGCCGAGGTTCTTTTGATTTAGCGTTTGATGATGTTAGAAAGCGCAGCTGTGGTAGCATTGGCAGCTTGACATAAGCTAACAATGAGTCGTAATGTGCTCTCTGTGTTTCTTTCGGTAATGTGGAAGGTTGTATAAAGAGTCAGCTGTGCCGTTGGAATGGTAGAACAATACCGTTTATGAGCTGCAAAGAGAGATAAGGTTTCAAACCTGCAGTCAGGCCTTCCAATAATCTACATGTCATACTTGAGGCCGGTGTAGCATTTGGAAATGTACTGCTGTCGCTGTTAAAACTCAAAATTATAGTATACTGGTCCGCAGGCATTACAGTTAATTTAATACTTCTGTTTAGTTTTAAAGTCTTACTGCCAGATCTCTGAGTTTTCATCTCCAAATAACTGTAACTGAAGCATCTTAATGACTTAATAACACAAAAGTATTGGTGGTGCATCGTTTGGGTTTAATCTGTGCTTCACAGCAAAGTTCCCTTTGTTACTTAGAAATGATGTTTCTGGAGCGCCGTCTGTCCTGTCACAGAGGTCATGAAGAGTTAACTCTGATGTTCGCAGAGTGAAGGACAATCTTTATGCTGAAAGAAAAATACTGTAGGTTTTTTGCTGTGTGGTCTAATGTAAAACTGGAGGCAGAACAATACAAGTGCAGGTCGCAATACGCTCGTTATTGTGAAGCCGAATGATCCAAAATCTGCCGTTGATTCTCCTGATTGACGCATTGAAACCCACTGCAGTGACGAGCCTCTGCACTCTGCTCTAACAAGCCTCGACTGAAGCTTTTACCCTGACTTGATTATCACAAGGCGTGCTTAAATCAGATCCTGTGTAGTGGAGAAAAAAAATGTCTGCTGTACTTAAGTAACAGGAACATGCACCTTGACATGAATGACATCACTGCTTCTAAGGAAAAAGGCTCTTGCATGCAGGAGATTCATTACAGGCTGGACTACATGAGTGTGTGTGTGTGTGTGTGTGTGTGTGTGTGTGTGAGACAGAGAGACAGAGCTCTGTGTGCCAGCTCCTTGCTAACGTGTGATGGGCTCATTATCCCCTTTGGGCTCAACAGCAACAAACAATGCAACAACACCAACACATACATAAATACATACATATATGGCCGTCTAACGCAGCCCTGTGTCATTAATCACCTGGCATTTTTGGCATTCCCACCAGCCAACAAGTGGATTAGTCAAATAGAGGAAAAGGAGGATAAAAGTGAGCCAACCACAGAGGTAACAAGCCAATGAAAGTTGTCCACCAAAGTCGGGGCTAATTGTGTGCTGTTGTATGCTTTTAACGGGCCGAGGTAATCACTTTTGTCCGATAATTAGCATTTAGTTTTCAGGAAATCTATAAAGCGAATGCCATCCCTCACGCTGTTTCAATTAACACACTTTACTTAACCGTGTTATAAAAAAAAGTGGAGAAAATAAAAAGGAATGTATTAAAAGTTGTGCCCTTCTTCTCCTCCCACTTATTCCTTTTAAAATTCTAATTGGGTTTTGTCTTAAAACAGAAACCTGTAATCTAAGGTTTTCAAAGTAACCCTTTAAAACCGTTGTTGTGAGCTGGAAAGTGCAAAAGGGAGTTGGACAACTTTCACACAGGAGGCGCAAAGTGTGTGTGCCGCTCGCAGCAGGAGTGCGAGGATTAGCCTTAAAGCACTAAAGCGTAGTCCCCTACTCCACCATTTCTTTTTAATTTGACCTCTTAATGTAATTACTGTCATGTTTCAGTAGATAAAGTTTTGGCAAAGTAGTTCTTAAAGGTGACTTGTGGAGAAAGCGCAAAGCAATAACCTTTTGTTTTCATTTATCTCTCCCGCTGGGCTGAACCTACGAAGAAATGAACAGCTGCAAAAACCTGAGCTTCCCTTTCAAAATAAGATTTCTGTGAGTTTATAACTTCACTGAAGCGTCTGGCAGTTTGGTGTTGACTCTGCAGATTGAAACACAAACTCTGAACCGTAATCTACACGCTTCAAGACAGTACAATTGAAACATGTAATGGCATCATGGAGGCGTAAATGCTTTTCTTAAATGATTCTTCCTTAAGAGATTTTTTTTTGGCCACTCGGGGGCAGCAGAGACAAACTGTAAACACAATAGTGACATAAACAGTGATGGATATAATTGTCTAATATTCACTCTCTTATGTTTGTACTGAAATATGTGTAAAACAATGACACTAAGAGACTGTGTAAACTCATGTATGTATTGTTAGTGTTATGGTTATAAACTCCAGCAGATCTAAAACATCTGATAAGGAGCTGATGAAAAACATTCTCACACCCTGCTGAAATCAGATTTCCTCTTTGGTGATGGTCAGGAGATTAAATATGAGATTAATGAGAAGGATTACTTCCCTATTTTCCTTTTTGAAGTGGTGTAAAGAAATAAAAATGAAAGTGTGAGTAAGGGGAGGGAGGGGAGGGGGGGGTGTTCTTCCTTTTCGGAAATGGCTCTAAATCTGATTAACAACATTCCTTGTTTGTCACTAATGCTACATCCTGGCTACAGAACAGTCGACTGTCTCTGCTGTTCCCAGGAAGTGTGTGTGTGTGTGTGTGTGTGTGTGTGTGTGTGTGTCCGTGTCCATCACACATTACAATAGATTCCACACCACCACTGCACACTTAAGCTGGGACCACACTCTCCCATATCAAAGGAAATGATTAAACATGTGGCAGAGCAGAGGCTAATCTGCTGAGCTAGTTTGACAGGAAAGAGGAAGTGTTTCTGCCGTCATGATAATCTGATGGATTACAGAGAGGCATAACTCTTTCAGCAGGCAGTATTCCTCTCAAACAAGAGCCTGTGTGTGTCACAAACGCACTGAATTTACATAAAGCAAGTTTTCCCAAAGTGGAGAAGACAATCACATAAACCCCGACCGTCAGGAGGATCTCCAGGCAGAAACAAAGGTTGAGTGAAGTCGCGATGATCCATGTGCGGAGCTCACTGGCCTGAAATCCCAGAGCTGGACTTTGACTGCATTTCATTACACTGATTAGAAAGCACCACAGTTGAGCATGAAATCTCGCATTCATCAGAGGGAATTGACATATGTAAGCAATTTGATTGGCTGCTTGTGGAGTCACCCTTAAAGCCATCTGTCAGTGTCCTGTGAAATATAACTGGAGTCCAGGTGTCTATGTGAGACCTTGGCTTGTGAACCTGTGTGTTTCAGACTGTTTCTGTTAAAGAAAACCAAGTTGTCATTTAATTTCTTAGTATTCCCGTCAAATTGTCTCTTTTATTCACTTCGCTTAGAAATTTCCAAAATTTCTCAGAACGGCCACTAACAACCACAACAGAATAGATGTGACTCTTTCTGCCTTTAGTTGTCATATGGTTGTGAGGCTAACGAGACTAGCTCTGTGAGGCCCATCGTAAAGAAGTGCTTGATAGATGAACCGAGGAAATGGACAAACGGCATGAAAAAAGCATAGAAATAATAATCCATCCATCAGTCGCCAACATTTTCACTCCAGTAGAGCAAAATAACCCCAATAATCCCACTGTCTTTCAGATCATGATCCCAAGAGGATTCATCTTAATATGACGTTTCCTCTAGCACCACCTTCAGGCTGGTTTCATGCCAACTTTACACACAACAAACTTCTCATGTTACGACTTGATTGCCATGAAGTTTTCTTTCAATAGTCATGGCCCCCAGAGGATATATCCTTAGTTTGCCAATCCTAGCCTTTTTTTTTTTTTTTTCCTCACACCGCCATCACATGTAATTTCCACATGCACATACGAAACTGTATAAAACCATATGCTGGTTATGGAGCACATTCATGAGCCCCAGAGGAAGAATCCTTCTGAATTTTCTGTTTCCGTCTTCAGTTCAATAGAACTGTTCTTAGCGAGAAGGATGCACATTCATGCATATGTATGTTGTTGTATCAGTTTACAAAATCCCACCACCGTACAACAAAAGATCCCAGAACCTCAAGCTTCATCACCAGTAACTCTCTTTAGGGTTTTTCCCCCTAAGTGCCTAATCAGAAACTGCTGCTGAACAAAAAGTCAGGACAAAGTTAATCTAAAAGGTTTGTATTTCATGACTCTTCACAGAAGACGGTGATGCCAAACTATGACCTTATCACTTTGCCAAGAATGTTTTTCCCCATAAAGACTAAATGGAGAAATGTGCACTGCACATCTGCGTGATTATGGTCAACAGCTCTTCTTCCATGCATCTCAGCGGTTTGATGGTTAACGGACAAACCTTTCCCTCTGTCCTCTTTTCTTTCTCCCCGTTTCATGTGAAGGAGATTGTCTCCAAAGTACAGTACTCATCTTATTTTGAAAAGGTACTGATCACGAAGAAGCCTCTGTAATATATTGATAAAATCAGCTTTTAACCTCTTTTCTCTCATCTGTAAGAAGGCAAGATGCTTTGTTGGTCGTGGGCCTTTTCACATCGACTACATGCAGCTATTACTCTGAATATCTTCCCTTTTACCCTTTTTGTACATGAAAATTGTTCTGGAGAGCTGTCATTTGAGCAGCTGTCCCAGATACTGACGAGCACATTCCCAGCACATTGCAGGAATGGTTAGGATTCCTTAAAAGTCCAGTCCATTTGTTGCATTTCTTCATCATTCTTCATTATTCTGCTGCTGTTCAGTCTGATGAATGCAGACTGGCAGCAAAACTGCTGAGTTGACAGGTTTGAAAAGCGCTTCAGATGGAGGGATCAACCCAGTGAATTTGATATAACTAAATGATTGATATTGTCTGGAGTGTTTGAGATTACAGAACAAAACGTACTCGCCATGAGGGAGACTACTCCGCCTGTAAAGAGTTCGTCTGGATAAATGTCACTTGGGTTATTGCTTTACAAACGGATGCAAAGAGTTTGAAACAGAGTCTTTTACCAGGAAGGGAGGTTTAAAAGTAATTATGTTACTGGTTGCATTATGGGAAATGTAGGATCCAATGGACTGAAACTGAATCTTTCTCTTGTGAGTCCCCCAACTCGTCTTCTTGTGGCTTTTTATTGTCTTTTCTGTTTTTCTGCAAAAATAACTTCCTCTTGAGGAAAATAAAGATCTAAAGTTAACTAACCTACACTGCGTTTCCCATATGATTAATGTTATATAATGTTTGTATCCGGCGTCTAGTCGACAAACATGTTTTTAAAAATTCATAAACACTGTGAAATATTTTGATGTTTAACTTGAGTGGATTAAATCTGCTTCACCCTCTCTGATCAGTTTCTGATCCCTGATCAGATTTGCCTGCATTCTTCTCGACAATCACCAGATAACAAATGTGAACTTCAAGTCTAAGGGGAAACAGAAAGTGATATGGGTTTATCAGTCTAGAAAAATAAATTGTATTCAGCCACTAATGCAGGAGGAAAGCTGATGTCTCTGCTGCTTCTGGAAGAATCCAATGATTCACCAAAACCTGGAGAAGTCCCTGACCTCCATTCCTTTGTGCACTGTAAGCATAACTAGGAGTCACTGGCCGACCATACAACAGTCACCCACAGGCACCTGCACCCATACGTTACATGCAGAGCCCTCACACCTGCACCGTGACTCTGATCTACCTCAGGCCAATAAAAAGGCTTTCCTGCTTTTGAACCAGGGCTCTGAAGGCATGTGTTCTTGGCTGCTTCACCACTCAGGCCTGTTTGTTTGTTTGTCTGTTTGTTTATGAGTCTTCACTGATGCTGTCTCTAAAGTATGCAGGTTGACTGATCATCACGTCCCAACCGCAGCGCTAACAGGTTGATTTGATGAAGGGGATTAAGGGTAGAAGGGGTAAACGTGGATGGCATTCTCATTTGTTCGCCTCAGTTTGTGAACACACGTGTGTCGTCGTCGCCCCCCGGGCAAAAAACCTTGTGGAAATGAGACTCTGTCTGTCCACCACCTGCCTCATTAGACAGATCATGCCCGGTACTAAGGACCAGAAAAGCTGCAAAATATCTTGCTGCAGTCATTACGAAGCGCAATTAGACGTGAACCTTAATCCTCTTAGACTCTAAAGAAAACATCATTTACAGCCTTGTCACTTTGCACGTGGAAGGTTATGCAGAGACGGTGTTGGAGCTTCCATCATTAACTGTCATCACACCTCCTTTTCATTTTGAGTGGTGCTGTCCTCCCACCAGCTGATGACCGAATGACTGAAACAGTAAAGGACACCTCATCACAGTTAAACTCAGAGAGGGAAAGACAGACGTATCTGAGCGGCACAAACAGCAACAATCACAAGGAAAAACAGTTTGAATCGTCTGAAGCTTTGTTAGGAGCCCAATTACTCGTATTCCCCAGCTCTGAGAAAAGTTGGACTCGTGCACTTATTGCATCATGGAGCCTCGGGGGGGGGTGAGAAAGGAGAAGTGCTATGCGGTGAAGTTAGCTCCGGCTTTCACCCCTGATATCAACGTGGAAAGTGGGGGTGTGAATTCTGGTGTTACAGCAGCTGTGAGCAATGTTAAAAGTATCTACTGCGGTGCGAGTGGGGGTGTGCAGCGGGCCGAGTGAGTGTGACTGTTCCTCCTCGCTGCCTAATCCAGGCCAGGAGGAGGATGAAGTGGATGCAGAGGGTTTAATTTGACTGGGGGTTAAAACCGACAGAGATGCTACGATTGTTCCCTGAGCCTCGCACAAATGTTCAGCATTTTATTGCTCTCGTGAAAAGCTTTCGTCTGCCTTGTGTTCTGTTACTGAGGACTGAAAAAACTTATTTCGCAGCGACCGCTCTGTATGTTGGAGTTTATCCAGTGTGGTTTTGAAAGGGTTTCCTTCGGCAGGGGGTGATAGTTTTTTCAGGCTGCAGAGGAGCATGAAATCCTTAAACAAGAAGAAAGAAAGAAGGAAAGCGAGACATCTCTTATTGATTAGTCCAATAAATCACATTTCTTCTGGTTTCCTAAACATCCTGGCACTTGTTGTGTTATCCAGTGTGGCTGACCGCAGATCTGCCACCTGAATCAGCCACACCAGGCGCACTGTGCATGACAGTGAAAACCACACACGCCACTTGGATCTCTTCATAATTTGGCCAATAGGAAAAACAATAATAAATCCCAAAAAACAAAGAAGTGATTACGCAAACTATAAATTCCCTGTGACTTTCTCCATAGAACAGCCTTGACCACAGTGTGTTGTGTGTGGGGGTGGGGGGGCTTAAAGGACATTGTGAAATAGTTCCAGTCTGTGAGACGGTGTTACATATTCACCACCACCCCCCCACACCCCCCGAAATATCTTCCCCCCTGACCACAAATAATATTACTGTGAAGTGAAACAGTGCTGTTCTCCTCCACTTCACATCACTTATTTCCCTCTCAGCCTGGACACTGCTATAGTTGTAAAAAAAAAAAAAAAAAAGCTCAAACACGAGAGAGAACAAATAAAGTAGTGTGTGTGTGTGTGTGTGTGTGTGTGTGTGTGTGTGTGTGTGAGAGAGAGAGAGAGAGGGAGTTTAAAGAAAGAGAGATGGAGAGACGTGACAGTGACAAAGATCTGTCCTAGAAAAGAAGAGGGGGCTGGAGGAGGGATGCTGTGGAGGAGGAAATGCTGAGTGGACTCTGGTCAGTGTGAAGAGAATAACACTCATTTATATTCCTTATAAAAGAGCTTTTTTTAATCACGTCTTACACTGTGATTTCACCAACGTAAATTAAACTCAAACCAGAAGTGGAGACAGTGGATTGAGGTGTGTTACAGCACATCTAACCCACCTGGAGGACACGTCTGTCTACAGTCTCTCTCTCTCTCTCTCTCTCTCTCTCTCTCTCTCTCTCTCTCTCCAATGACTCAATAAGAAAATTGTCAAAAATAACAAAACAGGCAAGATGTCATTTTCTGGAAGAGTGAGATCAGGCAAATGAAAACAACACAGACCTTGAATGTTTGTCGGTGATAGTTTGTGGTTTCTGCCTCATAAACAGCATCATTCATTGCTTTATTGCAGCAGCAGCATTTCTTTACTTGATCGGCCATTAATTGGTGATTTAATTTGTGTATCGGACGAATTTATTCATGTCCCACCCCCACAACGTGTCATGCTGGAGTCGCTCAGTTTCAGTTTGGAAAGTCCTTGAATTTGATACCAGTTGTTGACTTTATTGATTTCTTTGTAGGACTCGTCATACCAGGGTCCACTTACAGGTTACCCCTCAGTTCACAACTGGTCTGGGTCAAAATGGAGTTATGAATGGTCTGGTGGGGTTGCATATAGGCTTCTACATTTCCGCGCTGTATTTCCAATATTATGTGTTTAATTATCTGCACTTTCTATCATAAGAAGACATGCCAGCATTATTTCTACTTTTTATCTCTTCTATTTAACAAAGCAGTAAGTCATGCATAAGTATCGGCCGGTAGCCAATAGTTTTAAAAAGGTTAAATTCATCGCTAATCTGCAGTTTGATCAATAACGCAGTGTAAAACTGGGGACAGTAGGCTATCACTTGTGTAATCGATCCCCGGGGGATGACTGTGATCCAGCAGACACACAGGTATGTACTCACCCGGGAACCAGGCTTCTGTGCGGAGACTTGAGGCAGGTAACAGAGCAACAGAGGCGCCAAAAAGTGAAGAAGGGTGAAGATCAGAAAACTTGACAATAACATAATTGCGCGTCGGTGAGCGCGGAGCAGGGAGCGGCAGGTAGGCTGAGCGCTCAGTGTCGCTCTGTCACACTGATGATCAACAGGTCCAAGCCGTGAGAGAATCAAACGCTCCTTCACTCTCTCCACTCTGTTCTCCTTTGTCTACTTCTCCAGTAACTTTTCACAGCGCCGCGCGTGGGATGACAAATCATGACTCGGCGGTGACCATCGTGATCGGTTTTATCCACTGCGGGAGAATCAGCTGTTCATCGCGGCTTCCACAGGTTGAGTCGCGCCTGTATCCATTGCAACTTCATTTAAAAGCAAAGGCGTGAGCAGCAGCGCTGACTGACACCTCAGCCGTCCAATAACAGCGAGGCTCGGCGTTGAGGCCACGCCCACCGCAAACTGGTCCAAGATGAACCCTCCGCAGAGGAGAAAAAAGGCTGCTGTGGTCGGAGAAGAGAGAGAGAGAGGAGCAGGAGACCCGGCAGCTGCAGGGACACTCAGTGTATTATCATCAGTCTTTGAGAGCAGGGACAATGGCTGAGCAATTGTGAGGTCAAATTTTAGGTTCTCATCCCCATTCACAGACATATAATGCTCTATAATAGCCCAGTGTCCTGCTGCCTTGACATTTAGCCTGTGTACTTGGGGTACAATGGAAAACATCTATTGAGTAAAGTCAATAGCTGTCAGGAACACTGCAGGGGGTCAGCCTGTGTTTGTAGTTAGTGTGTGTGTGTGTGTGTGTGTGTGTGTGTGTGTGTGTGTGTGTGTGTGTGTGTTTGTGTGTGTGTGTGTGTGTAGGATGAGGATTCAGTGGTTGACTGGGTGAAAACAGCTGGCTGTGACACTTTATTTGCAATTACTGTTAATATGTTGAATTCATATTTAACACTAGATCTCATTATCTGGAAGAGGAAGACCACTGATCACTATGGAGACGTTTTTCAAAATAAATTGTCTAACATGTAAAAAGTCCTTGACAGTAAGTTGGTTACAGTATTTGAAAATGAACAGGAAACACTTTTAAAGTTATTCTAACACATAAACTCAGTACTATACCTCTTTTAAAATACCTATACAATACATAAACTATATACTATATAATACATTTGCTTATGATCCACAGTTGATTAAATTATGACTGGGTGATGAGGCTGAAATAAATATTAGCATATATATATATATATATATATATATATATATATATATATGTCACAATATAAGTGTATAAGAACTTACAGATAAAATAATCAAATTGATGATGATGAAATGTTTAAGCACATTTCAACAACAAGGCAACTCAGAGTTTGATATACAACATTAAAGGCATGGACACAAAATGTAAAAGCAAATACAAAAAAAAAACTTTAGGTAGAAAATAAAAAGAGTTGAATTATTGAAAATTAAAAAAAGAGATACAAGAGTAGAAGTTACAGTGCAATATAAGAAATGAGTAATTATCTGATTTAATTTAAGACAGTGGCAACAACAGATTTATGTAAAATAACAGAATATGATTATATCACGTAAATGTTAAGTACTTAAGTACAAATGTGATGTACTTGTAGATGAGTATTTCATGCTACTCATATGTTTTCTCTTTTTACTCTTTCACCACATTTATTCTATTCATTAATTAACCAACAGTATGTGAAATACTTTAACTTAACTACACCTCAGCCAACTACAAAAGTAAAATGCTAATTATACATTAAGACATCAGTAATAATCCAATAATAGGCTAAACTATATAATACTATATTAATGACATGGGAACTATTTCCTGCTTTACTTTAGTTACTTTATGAACATTTTGCTATAAATATTTTTCTTCTTATATTTGATCTTTTTATTTCTGCATTACAGTGTTGACACTGTTTCTTCAGTGAAGGATCTGAGTACTTCATGTTGCATTAATGTAACTTATGTGAGGCCCAGTCTTACATAAAAGCACAGTACTGTGAACTCATACAACTGGTCCCACACTGTAGTCGTCCTGCGAACTCTCAACTTCTGGCTCCCACGTCCTCTTTCCCTCTGTGCTCTCTCTCTCTCTCTCTCTCTCTCTCTCGCTCTCTCTTTCTCCATCTTTTCCCTTTCAGATAAATTGTGTGGCCCATTGAGAGCGAGTTAAAAAGAAGGAGGAGAGACCGGAGAGGGTGAGCGAGGGAAGCAGTTTAGTGCAGGTGTCCAGCTTCAGTTCAGCAACCCCTCAATCCACAGAAAGTGGGCTTTTAAGAGCTGAAAAGGGCCATCCGGTCACCCTTTGCTGGAATGGGTAACAGCCCCCCTCCCCAAATCCTTTTTTTCCTCAGTCTTTGTCCCTATAGATATTTTTTAATTGTTAGCTATGACAGTTCAGCGGCTTTTTGAGTGCCTCAGTGAAGAGCCTTGTAATTAGAGCTATTGAGCTGCTGGAATTGGCACAATTAGGGTCAGCATTAATGATTTCTGTGTGCACCAGGCGGCTTCAGCAGAGCTATTTTCTCAGAAAGGATGGAGAGAATTCATGAAGAGGGTCAAGCTGAGTTGGAGAGAAGTAAAAGGAAGGGGCGGTCGCACATAAAGGGAGAGAAAATGAGGCCTAAACAAACTGCAGACAGTGAATTATCTGGATTCTTATTTATTAGACCACTGTAGAGCCTCAGTGTAGTATCATTATCAGCGCTGTGAGAGGTGGGTTGCGCCTCCCATTGCTGCTGTCTCTCACCCCAGGGGCTTCGCCCCCCCCCCCCCCTCTCTGTGCCAGCCAGTCCACTCATGTCCCGGTGTGAGTGGAGAAATGCTGTGGGAGGTGAGGATGAGGAGCGGAGAGGGGGAACAGGAGTGTCTCTTGGAATGTTAACGAGATCAGTTAATATCTGCTCTTCCCTCTCGCCTCAACCCTCCACCTCTAACAAAGAAGACAGAGTTTTCTGGGGTGTAAAGCTGTTGTAGGGAAAGCATGGCTCGACACTTTAATTCTGTTGTCATTTGGCCAAGCATGAAAGAAAACCTCTGACAACAAAAACAAAGAAGGAATGAATGGGCCTGCTGAAAGGAAATGTACTTCCCAATTACTGCAGCGGCCCTTCCAAAGCCGCCCCAGCCGCTGTCCCCCCGCCGGCTTACACCAACTACATACGGCCGAAAATTAGCAGGTGTCTGTAGACACAGAAACAGACAGAGCAGGACGGAGGCCACCCAGAGATCTGACGGCCGGGGGGGGGGGGCTTTTAGCACAGATGTTCAACCATGATGTCACATGTATGAAGAGTACACACACACAGAGTTCAGATGTGGTACGCTGCATGTTGTGGGTGATAACAGAGTTGCAAACTAGTTGTATAACTAATTCACAGTATAATACTTGATTCATTACTTTCCTTTCAAAATAAAAGCTGCACTTATACATTGTTGTTCATGCATTTTAATAACGAAGCATCAGAAACCCTGCAACTGTTTTAATGTAATGTCTGTAAAGAGGGAAAAAACAGGTATTCTACAAAGTATTTGTACTTTACTTTCCATTTAGTGCAACCCTATTTTTCAATTCAACTATATTTTAGAGGGTAATGTACTTTTTACTCCACTACATTTACTATAGACTGCAACTCTCTGTAAACATGTTATATATACAGTATAATGAACTCAAATGATATGATACATGGTAAATGTACATTAAACTTTTGTGGTAATTGTACTTACTGTACTGTATGTACAATTATATTATGCTTCACCTGAGTATTTCAATTTTGTCACTTTATATTTCAGTGGGAAAATATTGGACTATTTACTCCACTACATTATTTTTACAGCTGTAGTTACTACTGACTTTTCAAAATAAGATTTTTAATGCAAAACCAGTGAAATAAAAAAAAGTGGTTAGAATTAGCTCCACTTTGAGCAGCTACTGTATTAAAATGCAGTTTACATGTTGATTCATCAATGATAAATAATAACAGAAAGGGGCCATTCTCAATCAAAAGCACTTGAAGGTAATTTATTGACATTAAACTGCATAAGCGCAACACTTACCTGACAGCTACCTGTTGCATTGTCTGTATTGGTATCGATTAAAGTGCCCAACGGTCATCATTAAAATCCTGCTTACAGTTTAATGCATCAGTAATAATAATCAGTACATTTTACTGATAACTCCTCTGTACTACTGCTTGAGTACATTTTTGAATGTCGTACCCTAAACTCTAATGAAGTACTTTTACCCTGAGGTACTGTTACTCCTACTACCTCAGTACAGTGTCTAAGTCTTTCCTCCACTGCAGCGCTCTAATGTGTGTGTGATAGCTCTTAAAAAGTTAGTATTGTCAAACACAACCAAACACAATTACAGCCCTGAATGAAAGACAGACAGACGGGGGCTGGGCGAAGCTGTGCTGGGCCGTGTGCTGAATGGAAAAATCGGAGGTCAGATAGAAAGCCCTCTCCTTTTTAAGTGTCATCTGGATTTCATTTCATAAATTCCACATATTTTACATGTACTGGCCGCAATTTTCACTAGCTCCTGAAAACGAGGAGCTGTGTATAGCCCTTGGCTGGCCAATACTTCTGGACATCAGAAACCTGGCCTCTTATTACCCTCTTCAAACACACACTCGTACATAAACACACACACACACACACACACACACACACTGAGGCTGGTGTAGAAACATGCCTAGTGACGGAAACGCACAGCAACAAATAAATAATCCCACAAAGCCGAATTATCCATGACATTAATCAGAGATGTGAGGGATTTTTACATAGTGAGAGAATGAAAGAGAAAGTGGCAACAGAGAGCCACGGGTGTTAAAAGGGCTATTGAGTCTGGACTGGGGTGTCCCGCACCTGCGCTGTCTATTCACCCCACTGTTTACACACTGTCATCCACAATTAATACCTCCTGGGGACTGGGCTGCCTGCCCTCTACAGGGCCCCTGGACCCATCCAGGGCCCTTATGGATGCCTAATTGAGCATACCGCTCTGCTGATTGAATTAACAGCTCTGTCTCTGGGACCTTTTCCCCTTCCACTGAGGAGGGGGACTATTCCACACCCGCATGGGACCCCTGTACCATCCCACAGAAGACAGAGCAGAGGGAGGGGGTTGGTGGCTGGAGAAAGCAAAGGGTCAGAAGGGGGAGTTGTCGAAACTGTCCAGAAAACGTGTCCCTTTCTGTTGGCAAACCGAGGCTGGAAATGTGAACGGGGGGCAACGAAAGGTCTCAGTCTTCACAGGACCAGTGAGTTCCAGCAGGGGCAGCGAGCGTGCAGGACAGGGCCGAGGAAAAAGACGGGATTGTTGAGAACATCAGGATACAGAACTGTACGCTCACGTTCCAGTGTTTGTGTGGTTCAACCTTTCTCACCATCCACATCCAGACAGTAATACTGCAGTGGGTTTCTCTGTCTGTTTGCTGTGCTGATATTAATTGCTGGATAGGAATGAAATTTTAAAGGAAAGTCTGAAATAGTGAGAATATATATGTGTATATGTAAATATACATATATAATGTTTTAAGTGCTCTCCATCCTTTTTGCAGTGGTAGAAGAGGCGTCCATATCCTTCAATTAAAGATACAGTATCACAAGTTACTGCAGTAAAGGTTCATAGTATTACCATTAAAGTAGCCAAAATAAAAGTACTCAGCTCATGAAAGTACTCAGAAAAATATCCTTTATATATTATTATTGTTTTATTCTTATTGCTGCTGTTGCATTAATGTGTAAGTAGCATGTATAGTGTTGCAGCTGATTGGGTTGGAGCTAACTTTAACTATTTAATATAACATTGGCTTTACTTTATAAATACATTTGTAAAGTTACTTCTAACTGCTGTAAATATAATGGAGAAGGAAGAATAATTAGAAGTCTAATGAATGAAGTACAGTAGCTGCCTTTTTGGCTTGTAACCCCTTAAAATGAAGCTAATTCACTGTGTTTGAGTAACTGGTTCTGACCCATTTAACCAAAGAGCAACTTTCTTTGTGTTACATGAATCATTTTCAAAGGTGACATCATCCAGAAATACACAAGAAAACCTCAGAGAAAACACTGACAAAATAAATATCATTTGTTTTTTTACTACGCTGTTAACTGTCATCATCAATACAATCCAAGAATTACTCACAAATATGTCCTTAATCAATTTAGTAATTTAAAGAGAAAACAGTAAAAGCTCAATCATATTTTATAAAGAAGTTATAGATCCTGCTGTTCTGTCTCCATGGTCTGGTGAAAATTTACATCATATTAGAAGTGAAGGACCAATATCTAATATTTATATATTTATAATTTTATTAATATGTTTAATCATTTGTATTTTTCTGTCTTTGGATATTAGAAATAGTAAAAAATGATAATAAGACTGTAGAAGTCATAGAAAAATACCAGGGATATCATCATGTTTGGTTCACTGAGCTTGTCTGAACCACATTATACACTCAGTAAAAATGTTCCACTCTCAGCAAACACCCCTACAGTGTCCTCTTGGCACGATCCACTTACAATAGTAGTAAAATATAATAATGTGGAAAATCAGAAGCCCTCTGAAGAGGTGGAAATGCACTGAGACCGACTGTATCCTCTTTATTTCCAGCTCTGTTTGCCATGCCGTTATCCGTGCTTGTCAAAGCTCAGCACACATGCAGAGCTGAAAATCAGATCTGCCTCTTAAAGAGAAATGAAATGGGTGAATTCATCTCAGCTGAGGCTGCTGACTGTCAGGGTCACTCAGCCAAAAGTGGTTTTTCTCTCTCTCTCTCTCTATAATCTCTTCTGGATTCATCCGTTGCCTCTGTGTAAAAACTGGCTTTCTAAAGTGGAGTGAACGGCACATAGATCTTCCAGACCGCTCTGATACTGCCCCAACTTTGTTATTCTAACCACAGATTTCTTAATCAATCACTTGCTTGTGGATCTCTCAGTCCTCTAACAGATTTTCCAAAGTAGGAGATCAGTTTGTTCTCCGAGGACATGATGAATGATTATTTTTTAAATATCGTGCCAGTCCGTTATCATGCATGAAAGAGTTATGACTTTTAATGATGATGGACACGTCTGTATTATCATAGAGAGAGACAGAGACAGTTTATTTTAACGTTTCCTGACCGTGTTTTACAGTAAGTACTATGTTAAAATATATTTATATGCATAGTTTCCAAAATGGCAAACCACCAAGTGAAGCTGTCGAAGACACAGACGTGAGACAGTGCGAAGAGCTAAAGAGGAAAACACCGGTGACTGATACATGTTTTATCAATATATTTACCTTCAGTTTTTCAGTGACAAACAAAACTTAACAAAAACATAAGAGCAGAAAATATCTGTCCCTACCAGCCATCTGCAGGTTCTGTACATTCAGTCAAACACAAAGGAAAAAAGAGAAAACAACAGAGGAGAAATCATGTTTTTACTTTATTTACTCAAGTGTTGTCAATGTCATGACCATATATAGTGTATTTCATAACATCTATAAAAACTATAAGTAATATAATATAATAAACTAATGCCTCACTCTTTCTACATAGAAAAGACAAAGAATAAACTGAGGTTGAGGAGATCTGGGAGGAATCAGACCGGTGGATTTCAGGGTCTAGTCTTTGTCCTCAGCGTCTTCATGTTTTCACAGATACTTTTAAATTCATCTCATTTCGATTGTTCATCTTCAGAATCAGGATTTGGCACCTCTAGACTGGTTCCCAGTACAAAACCAGCAGAAGAGGGGAATGCTCCGGGCCCTCGCCACCAGCCGGGTGTTGCAGTGGTCTCCATGACTGCGCCGAGCCGCTCACCTCTCGATGAACCCCGAGTCCAGTTTTAGTGGTGGGGAGCATGCCCTACCAAAAACAAAAACAAAAACACCAAAATTCTGTCGAGCATACCCCCGCACCAGTGAACTGTGCAGCAACCACACCATGCCCCCCCCACCCCCCCTCCCCAGACCCCATGCCCCTGGTTAACAAGCCAGCCAGCACGTTCCCTGTTGTCACTTGTTACCCACTGTCCTCCTGATACGGCTCACGGGCGGGGCCAATTAAACTCGCACTGTTCCCCACACCGGGTCAGGAGTTTAGTGGGTCATCATCGCTGCGATTTTCACCCAGAGTTATCTAATCCTGATTCAACCGCTCTGACTGGACCAAACCAGACCAGGAGCCGGTTTCACACAGACGTGTCGGCCTGGTGTGTGGTGTCGGTCCAGTCCTCATGTTGCTCAGAGATCAGTCTGATGTCAGTCGCACCGTTTCACAGACATAAAGACTGACTCATTTTAAGAGTAAAACATTAGACACTTTACCCCGAGGCTAAGTCAGGCCTAAAACCAATGTTACCATGGTAACAACCAATGACACCTGTGCTGAGCAGTAGCACCCAACAAGAAGAGACAGGAAAACATGGCTCATAATTTGGGGTTTGCTGACAGTGAGAGAGCAAAGAGAAGGGAAAGAGTTTGTAGAGACGGCAGCCATTTTTTTTTCAAAATTACAGTAAATTTTTCTTTGTATTGTTTCACTTTTCGCTGAATCTCCCAGGTAAAATGTGCGGGGGGGGTAAACAGCTGAGCGGTTCACTGTATCACAGTCCAACTTAAGATAGTCAAGAACTAAACTGCTTCTTGCAACAGATGAATTTAGACTCTATCTGAGTCTATCTGAGGTCCGACTGTTTGGTCTGTCTAAGAGTCAAGGTCTGTCTTTGTGAAACCGGCCCCTGTCTGTCTTCTTAAAGTGGCTTTCAATAATTACACTACATTTATCCATGTGGTGGTGTGTAGTCAAAGAAGAGGAAACGTCTGCTGTTGAAACCTCTGGCAGTAACAGTAGAAACTGATTCTAACAATAACTGTACTTGCTGCTACTAACATGTAATAGATGCAGCAGCAGCAGTAGTTGTTGTTGTAGAGGCCATATTAGTGGCAGTGCTAGTAATAGTTGTTGTAGTAAAGATACAATAGTAATATAGGTAGTAATAGTAACAGTAGTAAACTTTAAAGTTTGCATATAAGATTGCAGGATTAGACTGATGGGAGAAGTGTGTTGGATTATTGCTGCTGTTCTGTCTGACCCGACCTTTCACCTCAGATCAAATCTGCACAGGGATCAATGAAGTATATAGTTGTGAGACAGCACATGTCCCTGTTCATGTTTGTTAAATTACTCCTCTTCTCTTCCAGTTTATTCCTATTCTGGGTCTGTATCATCCCTGTGGAAACTCTTGTATGATGTTTTAGAAACCACTGAAGCTCGACTTAGTCGTTTAAGAAAACAGGAAACATTCAATAGAAATATTGAATAAATGTAGAAATGTATAAAACTGTATCTCCCTCTCTGTAGCTGATGGTTTGTAGATGTATGGTGTAATAGTGACCTCTAGTGGCTGTTTGCAGCCGCTACAGTCTGTCGGCTGTCACAGCAGATGGCAGCTGTTACACACTGTGATGTGACTCTTCATGGGCCTGACTGCAAACACTGAAACATGTTTAAAGCTCTCCTCTTTCTATTCAATGTGTGTGACGTTTGACAGATGTGTGGATCACCTCACATACAAAACAAATAATAATAATAAAGTGTTAAATAATTTATTAAACGGATTAAAATGATCGCGAACACGCTGTTACTTTTAAAGGCAGTTAAATGTCTCTGAAAGGAAAATAGGCCTGTAAGAGGAACTTGCTCCAGGCAAACAGCTTCCCCTCCATCAGGCCGGGGTGGTGGTGTATGTGGAGAGCATGTGAGTGGAGTGGATAGGCGCTCGGTTAATTGCAGCGTACACACCGTATAATTTTTTGTACCGTATTTGCCACAAGCAGGCGGAGCTAAGGAGGCTGAGACGGAGGGATGCAGCTGAATAGCAGGTGGAGACCGCGGATGTTTACGGGATGCGCTTTGCCGAAGGAGTAACGGAGGAGGCCGGATAAGAGACTTTTGAAAGAGTAGATTTCACACAGAGGACGGTTCTGTATGTGTTTTTAATCGGTGAGAGGAGGAAGGTGGAGGGGGGGGGGAGGCACACATCTGACCGAGAGGCTGCGAGAGGCTCCGTCTGTGTCTGTCGTGTCGCCGGAGGTTGCGACGATGTGATGCTCCATCGCAGGGTCGACGGCCGAAGCCTTTTTCCCTGAAACCTGATATTATGCAGGGAACAAGGGGGGGTGGACGGATCACAGGGGAACAAAGCACCGGTTCAGAAAACGTTTTGCACACTGGCAGGTGAGTGGATGTTTGTGTGGTGCGACGCCGCGTCAAATACAACCCAACCCCGGGATCAAACGGCAGTAAATCACGTCTTTGTAGCAGCAGCAGCAGCCGCACATTTACCAGAACCTGATGGAATCTGTCGGACTGAGTCATTTTTAATGAGAGTGCATCTGTTTTTTTTTTTCTGCTGATACACTGTAGAAAAGTCTAGGCCTTCTCTGTTTGTGAGGTGTGAGTCCATGTTGGTGAGCAGAGCATAATGGATCTGCCCAGGGCCTGTTTACCACAGAGCAGCGTCTCAGTCAAGTTTTGCAGATGAAGCTTCTACTATCAGCAGGTGAATAACACATGTAGCAGGCCTGGGAGGAGTTGTAGGTTGATTGTGTGATGTAGAGTGAAAAATAGAGTGATCAGATTCTCTCAGCCCAGTAACTCTGCCAAAAATAGATTCTCTATTAACGGACTGTGGTGTTTATTCGTCTGTTATGTCACTTCCCTGAAGGGAAAATGTATCATCTGTTGTAAAAATCAGTGAGTGATGAATATGTGTTCATGCATGCATGCAGCTCTAAACCTGCATTATGACCCTCCCCCACAGACTGCATCCCTCTTAAGCTCTGGACTGAATGTTATAATCCTCTAATTGAAACCTTTTCCACTATTTTATCCACTTCCCTTCATGTATCATACAACCCCCCCACCCAACCGCACCCCCGCCCCCACCCCTCCACCCTCTCTCTACCTGCAGTATTAGCCAACGATGGTTGACCCCTCGGAGCCTGAGGAGCAGAATAAGTGTAAAGGTCCGCAGCTCGAAGCTCCGGCTGTGGCCACTGAAGACCCTCGACTGCCACAAGAAGCCGATGGCACGACGACAGAGGAGGATGGAGATGCCGGTTTCGAAACACCACCCACCGGCAGTTCTGAGCCGAGTCCCTGCCACTCCGCGTCCCCGGTGGGGCCAGACGCTGCCTCTCAGGGGGCAGCGCCTCAGCAACCACAGACTCAGACGGATCCACCTCCCAGGCTGCACCTGGACCTGTTCAACTTTGACTCACCAGCCGCAGAGGGCAGTCGCTATGTGCTAACAAGCCCCCGCTCTTTGGAGGCGTGCGCTCGATGTGGGGTCAAACCTGTGGAGCTGCTGCCCCGCCCGCTCACTGACTTCGCCCGCGAGGCTCCTGGACGCTCCATGCGTGTCGCTACAGGACTGTATGAAGTGTACGAGAGGGACAGACACGCCAAGCTGAGGCAGTGCAGGGAGGAGAGGGAGAGGATTGTTAGGGAGGAGAAAAGACGGATTATGCAGGCGACAGTCAATAGCAGTAGCAGTGTGTCATCCTCCTCTGTGGACAAAGCCCCTTCTGGCTCCAGTCAGCCTCCTGCAGCTGTGCCAGTGACCTCCAGCTCAGCCCCGGATGTTGGAGCGTCCTCTAGAGCCACAGCATCAGCTCCAACCTCTAAAACTGGTACAGCTCTCGTATCTAAAGCCCCTGCCTCCGGTCTCAGTACCTCCCCTAAATCTGCAGGATCTCCTCAGTCATCAAAAACTGGTTCTACAACCTCTACACCACCTTCCAAGGCTGGTTTCCAGGGACCTGCCAAGCATCCTTTGACCTCATCAACTGAACATGTGAAAGCCACACGGCCGCTCTCGTCCGGCCCTCCGCCAGTGGTCAGGAAGTCCTCTGGAGGTAAATCTTCAAACACTTTCCCCAGGTCAACGCCAAAACCGCCCGCCTTCCCCAGAGCCAATACCACGTTGACATCATCGGTGTCCAAGCCCGCAGCGCAGAGCGCCGGGACGCCTCTGAACGGTGTGACAGGAGGACCGTTCACTCAGCACAACGGACATCTTGGACTTCAGTCCAAGGTGAAAGGAAGAAGCCATTCGCTGGAGTCCCTACAGCGAAGGATGGATCCCGTCTGCTCCTCCACCTCCACCACCACCACTACCACCACATGCACCTCATCAGAGTCAGGTGCTTCCTCCTCTTACAGTTGGGACGGTGCACGAGATCACTGGGCGAAATTCTCCAGCCCCCGAGCTCGCACCATGGCGACTTTCAACTCCCTGATGGGCCGCAGCCTCAGCCTCGGTGACCTGAGCCACTCTCCTCAGACGACACAGAAGGTGGAGCGCATTGTGAAGGAGGTGAAACGCAGAGGCCTGAAGGCCGTGTCCGAGCGAGACCGCAAGATCGCGGCGTTGATGCTCGCTCGATATCAGGAGGAAGACATCATGAGTCAGACTCGCTATGTGGCTCATCTTCAGTGGGACAGCGAGCGCAGAATGGAGGAGCTACGGCGAGAGCAGGAGGACAGAGAGAAGCAGCGAGCAGTGCTTCAGTGTCAGCGAGTGTGGCAGACACAAGTGTCAATACGTCAGCGACGACTGAGCCAGCAGGAGCGAGAATCAGCAGCTGCCAAAATGCGACAAGCTGAGGAGAACGAGGAGCGATGGAGAGAGCTCGCGGAGCAGCAGGAGCGCAGCCGCCTGCTGAGGTTACAGCAGGCGGCACGAGAGGAGAAGCATAAGAAAGCGCTTCAGGAACAGAACCTGAAGGCTCTGGAGGAGGAGAGGGCGGCCATGCTGGAGCAGGAGAGGCTGCTGCTCAGAGAGAAGCTCACCATGGCTGAGCTGAAGAGACAAGAGAAGGAGCACCAGGCCCAAGAGGAGAGACTGGGTCTGAACAAAGCTGAGAAGAGACGTCACGCTGCCCTGATACAGGAAATAGCTCGCAGAGAGAAGGAGGAGAGGGAGGAGGCCAGGAGGGCGGCGGAGGAGAAGCTCAGTCGCTCCCTGGAGAATTACGAACAGATAGTTGAGCGTCGAGGGCAGGAGCTGAAAGAAAAGGCCAAACGTGAGGAGAAGCAGATCCAGAAAGCACGCAAGGCGGCAGAGAAGCGTGAGAAGCAGCAGCAGCAGCTGCTGGAGGCTCGTGTGAAGGAGGCCGAGAAACGAGCCCAACAGGCAGCGCTAGTGGCCGAGGAGAAGGCCAAAGAGAAAGCTCAGCGGGCCGTCCAGAGCCGGCAGGAGAAGGAACGGCTCCAGAAACTCAACCGGCAGCGTGTGGAGGAGGAGGAGAAGCAGCGGCGCCTGGAGCTGCTCCAGTCCATCGAGAGGAAGCTGGAGAAGAGCGAGCAGATCTTCAGAGAGAAGAGGGCGGTGCTGGAGAGCGCTCGCTCCGTGGCTCGAGCTTCTTTTCATGTGCGAGACAAAGTGCGGGAGGAGACCAACATGCGCACTTTTGATAAAATGGCCCTGGAAGCACAGCTGAAAGCCAGTCTGGATGAGAAGTAAACCCTCAGCTTTGCTGTCAGCTCCCTCCTTCTGGTCATGTGCTCGGCTCCTGCCTTCGTTATGACCCTCGTCACTCAAAGCTTTACCCTTCTTCTCATACACAGTGTTGTTTTGTCCTTATGTATCTTTACCCATCTGCTTGTTTGATCACATTTTTGTTCCATCAAAGCAAACCAAATCATTTTGTATCACGGATGTAATGAGACTACAAACTATATCATCAGCTGTTACACATTAACAGTAAAGCCTGTGTGGGACTCCAGTAGACTTTATATTAGATGAGTGTAGAGAGAGTAACACAACCCCTCCGCTCTCTTCCTCTTCGCCCTCTGCTCCGTCTGTCTCAGCTACTGGACTGAAAGCTGTGCTGGAATGAAAAGAGTCATTGTTTACCAGGAAGCACAACTCCATGACAACTGCAGAGGCTTTTAAGGGAAAATTAAGCGTAAGAAGGAATCAAAAGCAGAATGCAAATGGTTCTCCAACCCCAGAGCAACCGAGGGATCCTTTTGTAGACACACTGCAACACGGCTAAATAAAGCATGGAAATAAAGCCCCGGGCCGGACACTCGTCTGAACCTAACTGCTGTCAGTGCAGCACAGGAGCGCCGTGTGCACGGGCCCCGTGCTGACGAAGCATCAGAGGACGGCGGCCTCTGCAGCAGAGCCATCCTTCCTCCCGCTCATCTTCTTCAAAGACTCCCTCCATCTGTCTGTCCTCCTCATGTCACATTACAATAAACAGTGAAGTGCTCTGAGAGACAGACGCCTCTTGACTCCCCCCCCCCCGCAGTCAAATCTGCTACCAGCACAGCAGCCTGGGGACCCTGCCAAGGTCAACAGGTACGAGTAGTTGGTTTTTTTTTGTTGCTTTTACACGTTATGCAACGGTTCAGTTTTGGGTTCGTGCTGTTGCCTTTCAACACTTGCAATTAAACAAAAAACACAACAATCCTCGGAAACTCTGGCCTCAACTTGACAGGAAAAAAAAAAAAGCATCTACTCATGAGCCGACATGCAAGCCAACAACAGGCTCTAAAGGCCTCTGGCCGCACTAATCCTACAATCTCTCAGATTAAAAAAAAAAAAAGAAAGAAAGAAAGGGGTGATACACAGTTTTTGCTGTCTGATGTAGCTGTTGCCATAGCGATAGAAATCAGGATAGAGCGGCAGGAGGTGAATGACTGAGCAGAGAGAGACTGCGTGGGAATATGAGGGGGCCTCCTGTGGGGAGCTGGCTCTGTGGTGGCTCGTTCTGGCTGTTTCTGTGGAGGTTTGTCACATTTGCATCTGTGTTGGGCAGAGACATGACTCCAGCCCTTCAACCACAGTCCCCGTCGCACATCTGTGGCCAGGAAGTGGACTGGAACGAGCGTTTCAGACAGTCACGTGTCCGATACCTGCGTAACCACTGAGAGAAAAAGCCAGAATGAGTTTGAAATGCAGCATTAAAGCAGCAGAGGACTGACGGGCTTATGTCACTGACTGAGCCGCGCTGTTCCGGGCAGATAATCGCGGGGGAGGTGATGTGAGGTTAGCGGATGAGACGGCAGATTTGTGGGTGCTTATGATGCTAACTGCAAAGATGAAGTCGCCAATCTAGAAAAAGGTCATTAACATTAACATGAAGTAACAATGAAAGGCTCAGAGTTAACTAGTAGTAGATCAGAGAGGATCTATTTGTTTTAATTCAATCAATTTATGACAGAAAATACGATTTTAACTCCCTGATGTTGCAGAGACTCGTCAGCTACTGAAATCTAAATCCTAAATTATATGAAATGAGTTCTTCCGTGTGTCAGAGCTGGGGTCATCGCAGACAGGTGGAGGGGAGTGACTCAGCACTTCTAATATGGGAAACTCAGGTATGAGCTTCACGGCTCCCCTGAAAGCTCTGAACTGTCTGTTGATTATCTGAGAACTATCTATCAAACCAGATCGTTAGATAGTCTAGTGTCAGAAATATATTCTTCTCTCAGGTCAGTAAAAACACTGTGGCTCAAGCTTTATTACTTAATGTGAAATGTAATTTAAGTTTATATTAAATAGATTTTGCAGTAAAGCTCAAGAGCTTTTGACACTAGTAATATTGGCATTTAAAAGTAACATATATAAACTTTAATTTATCAATTTCAAACATATTATGTAATAATTCAAATAATGACAATAATAATAATCCAAAATACAGATTCCCCCAAATCCTTGTACAGTAGATGATATTTGATGATATACTAAAAGTGAAACAATGAGAGTGTGTTCATAAGTTGTCATGTATTTAAATACATGTAGAAATGCTCATCAGACTTTTTCAGATCAGACTTTAATCTCCCATTTAGCATTTCTCAGTAGTTAATAGACCCTTAATAGATGGTTTATCACACACTGCGATGGAGCTGTGAACAGATCGACATCTATAATTCCTCTAATGAAACATGTTAATCATGTAATATGTAGAAAAACCATTTCACATGTGGAAGCCTTTACACAGCTGGGATCAAATATGATTTATAATTAAAAACATGAACCAATGACATGAATGAACACAAACCATCTCTTTATATTGTTTTATAATCCATTTATTAAGGGCTTTTAAAATACTTATAAATGCTAAATCAGGAGGTTGAATAAAGTGTTTCCTGTGTCTCTTGTGCATGTGACAAAAAAACAAACCGAATCCTTGAAGTGAGGAGCAGAAATATCTGTTTTATTGAAGTAAATAATCTGTATTTGTGCTGTTGAACCCTTCATCCATCACCTTCTTGTGTTCTGTGCTGCAGGTCCTGGTGATGAAACCTACAATCCTCCCCAGCTGAACCCCTTCTTCCTGCCCACACTGAGCTTTGTAAGTGTACAACAAACAAGTCTCTCCTCTGATGGACATGCATCCATATCACAGTTTTTGTATTCACGGTGCCATCTATTGTGCTGCTGAGAGCGGGAACTGAGAAAAGCTAACCCAGATGTGAACCTTCAGCCTTTTACCTGTATAAATGAAACGACATTTACCAGGTTCAAACACAGCTTTATTAGCATCAAGGCATGTTGTTCAGTCCAGAATATGTTCCTTCTCACCCGACTGTGACGCGTCTTTTCTCTATCATCTCCGGTGTTACGTTACGTTTGTACAGGATCATAATTTGCTCGCTTCTGTGAATTACATTGAGTTGCTTCGTCAAGAACAGATTTTCAGATGTAGCAATAATGAAATGGTCAAGGTTAATATCAGACACATCTGTGAGCTCATTGTTTTCATCGACCCTCTGTTAAAGAAAAGGACACAATCAAAACCAGAAAAATAAAAACAAACATTTTTCAACATGGGTTTGAATTGTATTTGCTATCAGCTAAACAAACTGGAAATCTTTGACAGTCGACTGATTGTGAAATTATCACTGCGTGGTTGACAGTATACTGTGATCTCATTACGTGTGACGGTGTTTCTTAATTACTACGCTCCTGTGAGGCCTAAATGTTCAGTGGTGGGAGAAGTTTACTTCAGTGAAAGTACAGTTTTATTTTTGGAAGAAACATTTTTCTGTTGTTGCCATTTTCAGCCACTTAATACACATTTTACAGTTAGTAAGTTACAGTTAGTTCAGTGGTTCCCAACCTCGTGGTCAGAGAGACATAATATTAGGTATCATATGTTCTTCAGCTGAGAAGTAACACGTGACTACAGCTTATATTATATTGAAGTTCAGTACTTACTAAATGTACTTAGTTACTTTCCACCACTGCAGATGTTTTTCAAATGTTCAGTAGCTTGAACAGGTTCAGCAGCTGCAGAACCACAGCAACTCAAACTCAGAACCTGTTCAGGCATTTACCTTTGACTGTTTCAACCAGAGGACCTGATGGTCACGGCTTTAGTTTGTGTATAAACTCATTAAACCTGGGCGTTGTTATCAGCTGCTCCCCACCCTTCATCATGAAGACTGAGGTAAATGTGAGGAAAAACAAACCGGCGCATTCTGCAGATTATTGGAGCCCATTAAAATTCAAAATATTCAAACTAGTAAATTGTTCAGAGTAAATACTGTAAATGTATTTTCAGTAAATTAACTCAAAACTCAGCTGATGTCTCTGTGGAGCTGAACATCAGGGTGACTTGTTTCTGATCGGTTCTTCAGACTTGGGTTCCTGTGGTTCTGTAGTTCCTGGAACAGACCGGTCAGTCCATGAGGGAGTGTGTGTTAGTGTTGTGATGGGTTCAGTCCGTGTCTGTTGAACTTCGCAGCGGCAGATTCCATCAAACTGACGTCTGTGTACATTCATCTACAATACTTTAATGGTGGGTTTGGGATCAGGATCTCTACATCATCCACTGTGAACTGAGGTAAAGCTGAGGACCTTTCCTCCTCCGCCACCTCGCTCTCTCTCTCTCTCTCTCTCAGTCCTCCATTTTGTTTGTGCCGTCCTTGCGAGTGATGATCTTGTACACACTCTCTCTGAAGCTGCTGTCGGAGGTCAGTCGTCGGGCCGTCTCCCTCAGATCCTCCATGCTGCCGCCGTCGGTGTTCGCTACAGCGAAGGACTTCGAGTGTTTCACTGCAGAGAGACGGTGACGTGTGAAAAACATAACAAGTGATTAACATACTATGATGATGTAACTCCTGTTAAGATCCTGATCAGATTACATTAATCCTTTAGTAAATCAACAGAAAATTAAGAGTTTTGGTCATTTACTGAACAAAAAGGCTGAAATCTGAGACTTTCCTCTGTTTCTCTGTCAGTGTCACTCGAACATCTTGAGCTGTCAGACGGTTGGTCGGAGGAAATAAGTAACTCAATGACATTTTTTACTATTTTCTGACATTTTACAAATTTCATGATTAATCAATAATCATAATTTGCAGCCCTATATATTACAAATTAAGTTCCCAATGCAACTACAACTACTACTGCTACTATAACAGCTTTTACTACATCATCATCTGCCACTAATGCTTCTATCTGCAGTTCACATATAAAATGCAACACAACATTCTCTCAATAACAAAGAGATCTTTC
Organism: Seriola dumerili; assembly: GCF_002260705.1. NCBI lineage: Eukaryota > Metazoa > Chordata > Actinopteri > Carangiformes > Carangidae > Seriola > Seriola dumerili. The sequence goes on from NW_019175066.1 coordinate 113,747, forward strand.
ACAATAAAACAAGTGTCAACAATAAAACTGGACAAATTCAAAATGAAATCTACTAAAACATGACGACCGCTGATCCACTCGGGGCTACTAGTAAACACTACTATCTGATGTTCATTATATTTCTTATAATATTTTTAAAAATGTGCAACACTCCGTGGATAAAATGTGAAGACGAGTGCAGGAGAAGCTGTGGATGCTGCTGGGAGCGTTCTGCTGCAGTCAGAACACAGACGGACTCAGTAATGACGTGACGTGTGTGATGTTCAGACTTACACCAGTGGCGTCTGGAGGCTCTCCTCTGGATTCGGCAGCTTTTGATTCTGCGAGCAGCAGCTTTGTGGAGATACACAGCGTTCTTCATTATCGCCGGAAGCTTCGCCTCGATCTCTGCTGCACAGATACACTCCTCAAAGAACTCTGGGTAAACACACACACACACACACACACTTCAGATATACAAAGTACTCGTTGTTTGCACGTAACCCAAACAGCCACAAACGTAACCACATGTTGACACGTCACTGTAGGAGAAACAGGTGTAAACAATAACATGAACAATGGCTGGATTCCATTTAGCTGCTTCAGGGTGCCGGTGTCACTGTCATGGTTTACTGGGACAGTTGAACTGAACTGAACCGTTGTTACTGTTATTAGTAACATCTGCGCCTCCTCTTCAGTGACGAGTCCCATTGAGCCAAAGTGTCAGTAACAAAACCACCGGTACGTGACCCAGTGAACCACCATGAGAGATGATTAATGACGTTACGTTTCTTACACTGTTTTTTTTCTTGTGAATTAAATCACAGAAGATAAAACTCAGAAATCACTTTTTGTGTTTTCTCTCCTGGAACGATGAATGATCGCACACCTCACACATATATATATATATATATACATATACACACATATACTTGATCCTGACTGATGTACAGTACAGTAAGTCGAGTGTGAAGATAAACATGTAATACATGTTCCATCCAGAGGGAGGCAGCGAGTCACACAGGAGTTAAAGGTGACACATCAGATCACATCAGATTATACGCCACAAAGCTCCACTGCATATGTGTGTTTAAGTGTGTTTACATCTGTCTGTACATCTGTTACAGTACTGTGTGTGTGTGTGTGTGTGTGTGTGTGTGGGTGTGTGTGTGTGTGTGTGTGGGTGTGTGTGTGTGTGTGTGTGGGTGTGTGTGTGTGTGTGTGTGGGTGTGTGTGTGTGTGTGTGTGTTTGTTTGTGTTTGACTGGGAGATACAAACATTACACCAGACTCCACACAATAATCTGGCAGATGAAAATGTGACTCTTTCTCCTAGTGAACCAACAGTGAATGCACTCACTCCTCAGGTGAGTCACATCCCCCTTCATCTTCTCGTCTCTCTCTTTGGTTCGTTCCATTGAGTTCAGGCCTTTCTCCAGGTCCTGCAGAGCCTCCTCAGCCTGCTTCAGCCTCTTCTCCAGCTCCACCCGAGACTCGATCTCCGCCTGAGACACACAGGAAACACACCTCATGTTTGATTAAAAAGAAAAAAGCTTGCAAGATGACTTACAGGGTCGATATAATAGATCTGTTTGTTACTGTCACATGATCAACTGAAAGCAGCTCTACAGGTTTGTCCAGGCTGGAAAGAACAATATGTTCAGGGAAACACACTGAAAACATGGATTTAAATATGACAAAGTTGAATTTAATTTTACAGAATAAATATTGCTAGCCGTTAGCTTTAGTCCAAAAACAACATTATTAATATTATCGTGTAAAAACCTGCTAACGGAACATTTTTTACTGCTTTCGCCTGGAGACACAGTTCAGAGAAAAACTTGAGAGGGCTGATACAACCGGTCCGTGGAGGTTTTGGTATTTTGCTCGAGGGCTCTTCATCATCACAGGAGTTTATATCTGAAGCTATTTGTCTGTTCTTAATAATTCAGTCTGACTGAGGCCTGAGGGAAGAAAGAGAAAGAGCGGTAGGATTGTGTTTAGGACATAGACTCCATCCAGGAGGAATACTGCTATTATTATTTACCTATGATCTGCTTTGCCTATATGTCATAGTAAAAACCTGTTATTAAAAACACACTCATTTTAACAACAGTGACCAAGTCCCTTCAGTCACTGTAGAAGCTCCGCGCTCACAGGCTTATTCAGCTGTCAGGCTCATTAGACCTCTGCTGGGGATTACATGAGGTCACAGATATTATAGTGTAATAAAGGTGTAATTAGTTCCACACGATCAGGTGCAACAAGCTAATATGAGAGTCGAGGAGATGTCTGAACTGACGAGGTGTGTGTGTGTGTGTGTGTGTGTGTGTGTGTGTGTTGGTGTTGTGTGTGTGTGTGTGTTGTGTGTGTGTGTGTGTGTGTCTGTGTGTCTGTGTCTGTGTCTGTGTGTGTGTGTCTGTGTGTGTGTCCTGTGGTGTCTGTCTGTTGTGCTGTGTGTGTCTGTCTGTGGTGTGTGTGTGTCTCTGTGTGTGTGTGTGTGTGTGTCTGTGTGTGTTATGTGTGTGTGTGTCTGTCTGTCTGTCTGTCTGTTGTGTGTGTGTGTGTATGTGTGTGTGTGGTGTATGTGTCTGTGTGTGTGTGTGTGGTGTGTGTGTGTGTGTTGTGGTGTGTGTGTGTGTGTGTGTGGTGTGTGTGTGTGTGTTGTGTGTGGTGTGTGTGTGTGTGTGTGTGTGTGTGTGTGTGACGCGCAGCTGAGAGCGGCTGAGTCACGCTGTGTTACCTTGAGCTCGGCTTCAGTCTGCTGCTTGTCCACCGTGAGCTGAGAGAGCGACTGCTGCAGCGTCCGGGCCTGAGACGAGTAGTACTCCCTCTCCTGCTGCAGGACTTTAGCTCGCTGCTCCTTCTCCCTGAGCCTGAACGACAGGAACACGACACACACACAGAACATCGTGCACATTCTCTGGAAGGACACATCTACAATTTTGGATGATTTTAATGTTTCAGTTCCTTTGGCCCATTTTAAACCTTTTCAAAAGATTACAGTGACGTGTTCACTGACACATGTGATGTCATTTCAAGGTTAAAACAGTGACAGAAGATGTTTCTGTAGATAACGTCTGACATTTTGTATTTGTGTGAAATACATTCTCAGTACAGTGATTTGTCATTTTTACACTTTTATATTAATTTAACAAAATGGAATATAACATGTTAACGAGCTTTAGAGGTGCTGGTAGGAGGATTCTGTTATCTGTGGTCAGAGCTGTTGTTCGCTAGCTGTTTCCCCCTGTTTCCTGTCTTTATGCTAAGCTAAGCTAACAAGCTGCTGATTGGTTTCACATTTAATGAGTGACACCAGAGTGACGTTGTTGTTTCTACTCTCCAATAAGTGTGTTTCCCAAAATGTTGAACTCTTGCTTTCAGTTCAATTAGATTCATGTGAGTCAGTTCAGTTACTGTCCTCAGGATTATTTTGTTGTTGTTGCTCTTGTGAACACGTTAAAGGAAACTGAGGGACGGAGATCCTGGAAACGTTAGTCGTATATTTCAGTGATGGCAGCAGGAACATTAGTGCTACACAGTCAATAACAGCTGCCTGTAATATTCCACTTACTGGTGCTGATTAATGGGCTGGCTGTTAAGGGATCAATACACATTTCCACCAGTAGTTACAACCTCTGAGCCATTAGCACAGAAGTTCCCTGGAAAGGCCAGAGCGTTTGACTCTGCCTGTCTGAAGCTCTGCTGCAGTTGTACTTCAGTCTCATACAGTAAACATGTGACCTGGATCACATGCAGTTTTGTTTACTCAGAGTTTCAACAGGACAAAGGCTAATGTGCAGTTTGTATATTCAAACATTCAGAAACTCTTCAGGAACTAAAGGAAACAGCTGCTTTAATGTTGATGACGACTTATTTTGAAAGTATCCAGCTGTTTTTCAGAGGATTTCAAACAGCCATGTAACCGATGACGTGACGTGAAGAATAATATTAAGTACAACAGTCTCTCACTTGTCGTCAGCCTGCTCCTTCTCGTTCAGCAGGATCTTCATTTGGTCCTCGATGTGTCGCAGGTCCTGCAGCAGCTCCCCGTCTACCAGCTCCTCTCCGTCCGCAGACTTCCTGTCGCTCTCCTCCACCGCCGCCTCCTCCTGCTCCTTCACCCCCAGCAGCTCCAGGGTTCGCTGCTTCTCCTGCGACAGCTCCTGAGGGTCAGAACAAGATGCAGATCAGGGTTTGCTCCAATACATTTTCATATGTTCCTCAGATACGACACCTCAACCGAAAATCCACATTCATGGGTTAAAATGATAGTTTTACTGCACAGCGTTTACACATATGACATCATTTGTAAAAACCAAATTTCATAAGGAAATACAAGTTTCTTATTAACAAGAAGAAAAGTTCAGAGGAGAATCAGGACGTTACTGCAACGTTACATGATCCGAGTCAGAGTTAACCTCGTTACTCGACACGTGGAGGTGAATCAGTGTTTTTCATACCTCGATGGATTTCTGCAGCATCACTGTTAAGTTGCTCAGTTCTTCTTTTTCACTCTCGACACCTTTCAGGGACTGAGCCGTGCCGTCCAGGTCTCTGCCATCAACACAGGACAGGAGACAAGTCACATGACCTCACAGGCCTGTACACAGTCATCAGTGGGTAAAGAAACACAAACAGACGACAGCTCTGAGTTTTTACAGTTTAATTTGCTCCTGTTCTGCCTTCAGCTCCAGCACCACCTCCTCAAACTTCATCTTCTCCTCCTCCAGGATCTGGTTCAAACGCTCCAGCTCCTACACACACACACACACACACACACACACACGCACACACACACACACACACACAAAAAGCAACATAACTGAATAATGACCTGTGTAAAACAAGCCTAAATTTTAATACCTAAATATTAAAAAGTAAAAGATCCAGTGAAAACGTACGAATGGAGCTGAAACAATGACTCGAATAATAACAAGTGAAATTTTAAATCATTTTCAAACATCCTCTGTTTTTATTTGCTGCTTTTCTCTGTTTAAAATCTGTAAACTGAACATCAGGGTTTCTGGTCGGACAAAAGAAGACGTGAAGAAACTCAAGAAAAATAATCATTGCAGCTCCACATATAAATATAAAGTACATCTAAAGTTCATGAACATCTGAACAAGTTATAATCTTTTTATTCCCTGATCCCAAAACAACAGCAACAGGTGACAGAGTAAAGACGTCTCACCTCTCTCTCTGCTCTTTGATGACTGAGCTCCTCCGTCTCCTCCATCAGTTTATCTGGAGACAAAAACATTTCACATGACCGAACCGTTTCACATGACCTGCTCCAGCTCGTTAAAAAGCTCATTCATTCATTTAGTCAGGTGACTGTCTCCGTGTTTACCCAGGTACTCCTGCTTCTCCTTGGCCAGCTGCAGCCCCTGGGCCTCCAGACTCTCGATCATGGCCTCCCCCAGCTGGGCGTTCTTCCACGTGCTGTCGGTCCAACACGGACGTCAAGTTACATTAAAACAGTGAGCGAGTCAATAGCTGTTTGCCATTATTTTAAAAAGCTGTAGCTGATGAGTGGAGGCTGTAATTTCCCCAGTGAACTGAAACTGTGATGCATTATACAGAAAGTTATCGTGACAGTTCAGTTTGCATCAGCTGCCACATGTCGTCACATCTTTGACATTTCTGTCTGCAGCTTTTAATCCAGTGTGTTCGAACTTTAACTCAAACTAGTTCCATGTGTCCGTTATTAAATAGTGTTGATGTATCTGTGCAACACAAACAGAAAATGTCTCAGACACAAGGAGTGAAATGTTACAATTCACCTCATTGTCCAGGTCAGTGGAACATCATGACCAAAACCTGATATTGGCTTTTTGACATAATTTGTGTGTGTGTTTGTGTGTTTGTGTGTGTGTGTGTGTGTGTGTGTGTGTGTGTGTGTGTGTGTGTGTGTGCGCTGTTATACTATTGTTACAACTAACACAGGCTCTTGTAGCCACAAACTAGCTTAACTCACAGCTAACAGCTAGAACATTAGCACTGACAGCTAGCATGAACAATGTCAACNCACAAGGAGTGAAATGTTACAATTCACCTCATTGTCCAGGTCAGTGGAACATCATGACCACAGAGCAGACGATGCTGTTACTGTCTTATCTTAATGCTAGTTCTTACAGTCTAACTTTTCCCAGGTGGAATAAGGANATACTATTGTTACAACTAACACAGGCTCTTGTAGCCACAAACTAGCTTAACTCACAGCTAACAGCTAGAACATTAGCACTGACAGCTAGCATGAACAATGTCAACGTAGACTCACAAATAAACAGACTTAAGTTTGAAGAGTTGAACCACAGAGCAGACGATGCTGTTACTGTCTTATCTTAATACTAGTTCTTACAGTCTAACTTTTCCCAGGTGGAATAAGGACTAGACTGAGCAGGTGTACAGTGAATCAGGTGATTCCTAACTGGTCTCCTCTTCCATTTTAAGTCTCTGTGTGATTTCTGAACTTTCTATGTTCCGTCTGTGTATTCTTCACTCACACTTTCCCTGACTCCTGGAGCATCTCCATCCACTGCACCTGCTCCTCCTCAGACTCAGCAGCCAGGACCACAGTCCCCTGGGACACACACAGTATATTGTCAGTAATGGGCTCCGGCTGTAGAACACACAGTACATTTCTATCTTTGTGCTGCTGGGAAAGTAGAAGGGCTTGTGATTCGGTCGTGCCCCAGCCTGCAGTTAAATTCTCTCCATTATGTGTCCTGTTTGTGGCAGGATTAGACTGATTCCTCACATTATTACAGCTTTAATCGTACAATTTAGAAAGAGACATTTCAGCTTGGCTCTGAGCTGTCCAACACTCAGCTGTGACTTTCTGTTTATATGAAGCCTTTTTTGCATAGATTTGTTTTTTAATGTTGTTCATCTGCAACTTTGTGTCCACATCTGTCTTAAAAATTAGTAATAATAATAATAATAATAATAAACTTTACTGTGGAGCACTTTTCATACAAGAGATGTAGCTCAAAGTGCTTTACAATAAAAGATAGTACAATGAAATCAGGGCAGATTGAAGGACAATGAAATGAGACGACAGAAAGACAGAAGATGATGAAACATGTAAATGAAAATAAAAACAGAAACCAGTTAGAAGAGTAAAAACACGAGCAAATTCATTTAAAAAAAATAAATAAATAAAGCTGCACACTAAATGACAGATTAAACCAGAGTGATGCGGATTAATGATGAAGAGATGATGCTCTTACTGTGAAATCTTCCAGGTTGATCACGACGGCAAAGGGCATCCCCATGTCTTCATTAGCCGACACCACACATCCTCCCAAAGGAATGACTCCCTGACAACAGGAACGCATCAGTTATTTATACTGTTGTGATGATGTTGCCGTGTTTGTGGATCATAAGTTACAGAAACACACAGTTATCGGTGTAAAGTTCCCGACAGTCACGCTTTCTTCTTCATGTTGTTGCAGAGGCGTCAGAGAGGATGCGGCCGCTCACCTTGGGGTGGATGTTGAAGAACCTGTTGGTCTCAAAGTTTCTCTTCTCGCTCTCGGCGTAGTAGAGCAAGAAGCTGTCTTTGATGATGAAGAATCTTTGTACCGAGGAAGACAATAAAGCAGCAGTGAGTCAATCCTGTGGGGCTGAAAGGAACAAATCTGTATAATCTTAACAATCTATCCTAATAATATCCTACCTTTCACTTCTGGTTTTAATCACTTTAATACATCTCCTCTGCTTTAGTAATTTATTATTTTATCTTCATCACTCTATGGTTAACCTTTTTTGTCCCGAGACAAATGTATTTTTGACTCGGTGCATATCCTCGTCATAAATATTAAATAACCAAATAACTGTAAACTCATTTATTTAAAAATGTTTGTTATGTATTTATGTTCAGAAAAGACATATTAGCTAATGTTAAAGCTGATTTTTATTTACTCAAATATCAGTTTTGGTTTGGGGGTGGGGGGCTGAGTCATGTGCTCCATGAGGAGTGCACCTGTAATCTCACTTATTAAATTATGTTTTGACTCAAGTCAAAATAGACTTGATTTGATTTTAATCAAACAACTGCCTCTTTTCTCAGCTGGTGACAACAACAACAACCACAACAACCACAACAACCACAACAACCACAACAACCACAACAACAGACACTAACTCTCGGAGTTCTACCGTCTCCAGTTTGGCACCAAAAACTAAATTCTTTTGGCCTTTATGACTGGAGCGAGTGGGAAGGAAGAGTGTGCAGCAGCAAATGGACTCTCTGGACCGGACTCGCTGTGTATTGTCGTTTTAACTGTTATGTAAACTAAGAGCATTATCATGACATAAGGTGCCAATCCAGGCACTTTACCATCCAAATATACGGTACGCTGCCGTCAGGATGTACTGACACCGGAGTCCTGGCGTTATGTAAAACAATCCTCTGATACACGACAAGTTTGCTTTCAGATGTTCATCATTCAACATCAGAAACACAGTCAGACACAAGTTTTATCAACCGATCGATCAGGAACTGAAGCTGCTGCCATAAAAAATGATTAACTTTAATTTGTGATGAGGAAAATCACTTCAGACGTTTTCATCTTGTCAAATAAATTACAGAAGAGAATCATTTAGTTTTAGTCTTTGACACTTCTTGGGAGGAAAAGGACAGGAACAGGAAAGACTGCACACTTTCTAAAACGCAGCTTTTTAGGAACTAAAGAAAAACATGATTTCCTGTTAAACTCACCCTGATTCTCTTTTATAAACTCTGTGGAGACAGAATCGACCCCCAGCAGCTGAAATGAACACGTGAAGCTCTATATGAAATTATAAGATAAAAATGACCCAGGACAGAAGTCACACCTCGCCCTCACCTGCGGGACCACTTGGCCGACGGCCGTCCGAAGGGCCTCTTCCACAGCACGCCGTGCAGCTGCACCTTGGTGCTGATGTCCAGCACTTCAGCGTCCGACTGCTCCATGGACGTCCAGGGCGAGAACAGAGAGTTTCTGGATGAAGACGAGAACATCCTCTCTGGCTTCACTCGCACAGGGAGGTGGTGCCAAAAAAAGAAAAAGAAAAAAACTATCAATAGAGTTAAAAAAAATAACCCACAACGCAGTCGATCAATAACAATTAGTCCAATAAAACTCGATAACGCACACACACTCGTATGGATGCATGTACAGCTGTGGGGACAGCTTCAATACAAAACAGGAAAAGTAGCAAACAAATCCCAATAACTCAGCAGGGTGGAATGATGCAGCTGCCAATACGCTCATCTGATGGAGGCAGACTGACTGCAGAGTGCACCCAGATGAAATCAGGGATGACAGAGAGAAAGAGGGAGGGAGGGAGGGAGGGAGGATACTGGGAGGTGATGGGGGAGGGAGGGAGGGAGGGAGGGAGGGAAGCTTTAGGACTGAGTTTCTAAATCTGAAGTCAATACATTCCAGCCAGTAAAAGCTGTTATTCAGATTACTGTACTCACAGGAAGCACCAGTGTCCAGCTCTTGGCAGGTATGGACTCTCTGGTCGGTCGGTCCATCCATCCATCCATCCATCAGTCCATCGGCAGTGACTTAGGAGAACATCTGTGGCGGAGGCGTGGCTGCACAACTCTCTAGTAAAGAGGATGGAGAGTCAGAGCGGTTGACATGCAGCTTTAGCATCGTGAGTATCAGATTAATTTACAGAACATGTGTCAGAGTGGACAGACCGCAGATTATAAAGATATTGACAGCTCAGCCTGCGTTTGCGTTAGTGAGACATCAGGGTCGAAAAAGAACATTTTAAACATTTAATTCAAGAGAAAATCTCTGTTTAAATAATGTGACAAAAAGTAACGTTAACACAAATACTTCATTCACAGGTACACTGAGCTCTCTCTCTCTCTCTCTCTCTCTCTCTCTGTCTGTTTTTGGAGCAGCAGGATTCAGATCTGCCACCACAACACTCATTATCATTATTATTATAATGTATATTATGATTTGGTGCGATTTAAATAAAAATGAATTGAATTGAATGAAATCAAGATACGACGCAGGATTTTCACCAGTTAAAAAAACTTTAATTTAGTCGTCATAAAACACATTGCTTTACAACCGATTTTCACAATCAAAAATATGGAAATAAGGCAAGACTCATTCTGGAATGACAGAAAATAAAAACAAAATAAAGACACACCCACCCCGACTGAAAGGATTACAAATATGAACCTGATCGTGTAACTGATCCAGAGTGAAACCTCCGAACGGCCCCAGTATGTGCCGTCATCACTTCCTGTTTGTCCCGGTGACACTTCACCTTCTGAGTAAAGTATTTTACCCACATCGTAAAGTCTCTGAGCCGGTTTACATCACTTTAACATGAGGGGCTGGTGCTGTTGGCCAATCAAAATCCAGTATTCTGACTGTCCAGGAAGTGAGGATAAAACACCTTTAACTGTGTCAGTAAACCAGACTGAAACATTATAAACTCTACGAACCCCGTCCCTGTCCTGTGAAAACCATGTATCTCCAAAACATGAATTGAAGGAAAACAGTCCTGCTTCACCTTCTCCAGATAATCCAGCGGGTTTTATTTAGTTAGTGAGTCTTAACCCCCCCCCCCTCCACCAGAAGAAGAAACGTGACCAACATGAATGAATTGTAAAGGCTCTGAACTTTGTGTTTTTGTCTCGGCGCCGTCAGTCAGATCTGATCAATGGGCTCCCACACGGTCCTGATGAAGCAGATGAGCTGAGTGTTTCAATATTAATGAATAAGAGCTGGTGTTTTTTTCTTCAACTTTAACTTTGCTGCTTATTTAGTCATGAGTATTTAATCTGAGAAAAACAGTTCAGGGGCTTCAAAGCCTGACCAAGGGACAGGAAATTAATCAGCAACAATTATGCTAATCACTAATCATATTCACATAAACCCTGAATTCATCCATATGGTTTTTCGTAAGGATGGAAAACCAGATCTCAGCAGGGACTCTGACGTAACGTTGTTAAGAAAGATGAAATTGCACATAATGGGGCCGTCCGCCAACACACCCGGGCGTAGAGCAACACAGTGGTGCGTTTTTCCCTTTTGTATTACATACACAGCGTCCCGCAACAAATGAAACAGTCATGCAGCTGCTGGTCTGCGTGCGACCCGCCGCTGTATCTCGTTAAAACATCACAGGAGTTTCTTCTCATCATAGAAGTTGGAATTAACTGAGAGGTTGAGCGTAAAACCATTAAATTTAGACATAAAACAGAGACTCGTCAGACCGTCTGCAGCCTCGTGTCTGTGCTGAAAACACCAGTCCGTCCATGTCCAAACAAACTCAAGTTAAAAAATAAAAATGTATTTGTGAGTAAGCAGTTCCACCTGTGGCGACTGTGGAAGAAGTTTCTCTGTACAACATACATATACATACACATGAGCTCTGCTGTGAGCAGGCACAGTGATACAGAAACACTCACAATATCCATGTGTCCTGATAGAAGAGGGAGCAGCCTACTTAAGATTTTAATGCATCAACCGCTTCACGTTCTAATGGAGCAGAGACGGAGACGTCGGGGCAAGGCTGCGTTCAAGAGCATCTATCTGACAGACCTTGATATGTGAATCACATAACGAGTGCTTTGAAGATGAAGGCGAACCCTCTGTAGCCATTTCACTCAGCTGCACTCCCGAGTTCGCCCCTTTTTTTTTTTTTCATTTTCTTACAATTATTGCTCAGGTATAATTAATTATTGAGGAGCAAACTAACTAAAAAAATAGGTTTGTTCAAAATTCTCACAAAACCTGTAAGATGTCTGTCCTCCTGAGCCGATGGTCCCTACACGAGTTCATCCAGGTCACGACCTCCAGAGGACGAGTCACTCATTCATTCAGAGCTGCTGAAATGACCCTCCACCTCTAAAGAAGCTTAGTAACGCTCTATAGTCAGAGTCACTGAAGACACTTCTATACATCTTTCCTGTAATCTCTATAATTACTCTCCAGGTAAAACAGAACAGAAATAAACATCCAGAAACTAAACAGGTCAAAGAAAAGTGACAGATTTTGTTGCGATGCGTTGAAGCTGGCTGCGTCTCGTCCTCACGCAGCGCTCCGCTTTGAACTGACGAGACCAGAAACCTAAGCGCGTGGTTTTATAGGAAACACACCATCAGTGGCCATCATAACTCGGCTTCCCATCAGGCCAAGATTCTCGTCACCACTGATTTTTCTAACAGGATAAACCTCCGCATGTTTGACGAACTCGCCAACCAAAGCAAAAACTGTCAGGAGCTTCTGGCTGGTTTACTCAGGCTGATCCCTCCTCCTGCTCCACAGCTGGCTGCGAGAACAACATCTGTGTTGCTAAGAAAAATAAGAAAGGAACGTCTTCTACAAACTGTAACGTCCTCACGCCGCAGTTCCTTCTGCTCCAAACTCGCTAATATGGCACTTGAAAATCAGTTCAAATCAGTCTGGATTGTTGCTAAGAGATCTGTACAATTATATTAAAAAAAGGTTTTACTTTCTCGATATCACAAGTTTGATCAAGACTATCTAAATCTCACTGTGCAACTGCCGTCTAGCAAAACGTCACTGTCATGAAATCAGGGTTGGTTCTTTGACTTTTGGACAAGCACAATAATGCAACACTGAAAGCTCCACAGTGATCTAGATTAGCTGAGCTGACTGTCCTCTGGCCTCGCAGAAGAAGATCAATATATCTGGTGGCAGAAATGGACACATACAGTAGCTGTACCATGTTTCGTCATCAGTGTCAGGAGGAAGAGGAAAAAAGAAAAAAAAAAAAAACATTGTCGTGTGCCTTGGTCGTCACCGCAACAACTCTGATTTCCCTAACATCATTCGTTCCCTGTTTCATATTCAGTTTTGAGTCATGAGATGTCCCCGCAACGAGCACCAGTCTGGTCCGCGAGGTCCATCAGCAGACAAGCAATAAGACATTTAAATCCACAATGTTTGAAGTCTCTGTTTCTGCTTCTTTCCCCTGTACACCCGTCTTCACTCCGTCCTGAGCCGCGGGGTCTAATGGTGGTGACCGACTGACAGCACCAGAGGAATGAGGCAGCCCAGCACCAGCGCTCCCACTTCCACCTTGCTCAGTCCTTTCCCTCCGTTCCCTCCCGCCGGAGCGTGGCTGTGGCCGCCGCCGCCCACCTCAGGGAGGACGTGGACGGTGGCCACGTAGAGGAAGGTGCCGGCGGAGAAGAGCATGGCGACACCCGTGGCGTTGATGTCTGACAGGGCCTCTTTGCTGCTCTGAGGGGAGAAGAAACATTTCCTCTCAGCTGGATCACATACTGATGAAATCCATTTATTGTATCACGGTTATTTAATTTCTTATTGCTAATGAAATTTAATCTTATCTCAAACATGTCTTGTCTGAAGTCTTACCATCCACACTGGTGTTCCAAGACAAAGCCCTGACTCACATTTGTGTAATACAGTGTAAGAAGATGACAGCTGCTCGAGCTCAGGCTGTAGTAAAATTTAAGATACGTGACCGACAAGAAATAATCCTCTAGGAGAGGAGAGAGAAATAAAGAGAAATAAATTTGATAACTGATATTTCATAGATTGAATTATTTACCTGACTGAGGCCTAAAAATGTGAGCATGGCGAGGACGGGTGCTGCCAGGGCGAAGACCAGGAGATGTTTGCGGATGCGGTTCCTCTCAAGACCAGCATGCATCAGGAAAGAGACCAGGCCAAACGCTGCTGGGGCCTGCAGACGACAAGGTTCACATAGATTCACATCCATAATGCACTGCTGCTTATTGAATGATCGGCAGATTATTTTATCACTTAATCATTTGGTCTGTAAAACAATGAAAAGTGCCCATCACAAATTCCTAAATGGCTTTTTTAAACTCAGCTAATTCTCACGTGCATTAATTTGTACATACACATCCACATTATTACCTTGTGCAGCATGATGGCTACAAAGACAATGAGCTGGACGCTGGTCTGAGAGGTAGAGGCAGCAGCTCCGAGCGCCACTCCATCAGCTGAGACAAAGAGGAAGTTCATGAGAACAGCATTTACAAAGTATTGATTATAATAAAGTCAGTGAATATCTGAGTTGTCTGATCACATTTGCATTTTGTTTTCATTTCAAAATAGATGCGTTTTAAAAGGAAAACGCAGCAGTGTGGACGTGGCCTCTATCACAGCACCAGTGTTGACATTTACACTGATAAGATCTTGTACCATCAGGAGACCTGAGACCTACCTGCAGCGTGGACCACCAGACCCAGGGTGGTGGTGATTTTTGAAGAGGTGACTCTCGCTGACTCTGGATCTAAACCAGACACAAAAAAACTGTCTGAAAATATTTGCAATGACCATTTTTATATGTTTAACAAATATATAAAAGCAGAACAAAGCAATAATTATAGATTGAATCTGAATCTGGATAAGAATCGTGTGGTGTCGCATGTTGGCACACATTAGCTGCTCAAACAAAAGCTCTGGACTGGTTCTGTGCTGACTGTGCAGGGTGTGTGGGTGGTTTGGGTGTAATTCAACAAAATGATTGTCTTCTGGAGAATATTATTGACAGAGCTGCTGTCACCAAGCCACGTTTTCCCAGAGCTCATTCCAGACCTGCGTACTGTGAATTTTAAAGAAGTGAGTCCTGTGGATGCTTTCATCTTGTAACACGGACCTTCAGTGTTGTGCACATGAGAACTTCCTATCTGGTCCACCAGCAGCATGAAGACGAAGCCCAGGACCAGAGACACTCCGATGCAGGCGTGAAGCTGCTCATGGCTGTGTTCATGTTTCCCACCGGCACCGAGGGCCACTTCTGCTTCAGCCTTCGTCTCAGACACCTCCACAACTCCAACCTGGCCGTGACTGTGGTGTCCACCTGCACGCACGCACGCACACACACACACACACACACACACACACAGGTCAGGGAAGAACAGACAGAGGCGGATGGACTGTTCAACAACACAGTTAGCTTAATGTATCGAGAACAGAGTGACGCTGCTGAGCAGAGAGACCGTCACAAACCCATGTAGCATTCCTCATGTGTTGTACACAGTGTGTTACATAACGTCAGCTGGTTGTACTTTACCTCTCACAGAACTTTGCTCTGTTTGAACACGATTCAAACTGTACACAGGCAAGTATTTATGTCTACACTAAGAGAGCATTTTTATTACTAGTACTGGGTATTAGTCTCCCTTTGCTTGGCTTGACCATGTCCATGTTGACATGATTGCATCACATTCTTCAGGTTTGTCAGCCTCACTTTCATGACCTGTATCCGCATGATCTTATGCATTGCACCTGCTGCAACACGATGGGCTGATTGCGTAAAAAAGCAGGTGCACAGGTGTTCCTAATTAATCGCTCAGTGTGTGCATAGGCTCTACTCTTAGTTTTCTGCCAGTGTCTTTCTGGCCTGTGGCACTCCTGACAAAGAGCATCCGGTCACATACAGAACATTTCAATTAAATGGTCTCTGTCTTCACCCTGAGGCCAATAGGACACCCATCGTCAAATTATTTTAAACACAGGACAATAACTACAAACTTTTCCAGGTAACTTGTAGAATAATCAAACGAGCTGACACTAAGAGCTGTGTTCAAGATCACCCTTCAGTGTCACTGTGGCTTTAGTTATGATAGAAATACACTCGGAGATCCACCTGGCTGAAGTCTACCTTCAAGGATTTCCTCATACAGTGCGTGGACCCCTTCAGGAATGATAACAGCAAGTGCGGTCCCACAGAGCAGCCCGGCTCCCAGCACAGTGATCAGCTTCAGCCTCTCCTGGAGAAACAAGGAGAAACAAATCTCCAGCATAAGACGGTCTCATTGATTGTTTGTTTTGTCTTATAAAACACAAGTCGTCGCCTGATAACATTACACAGTTCATGATGCAATCAATACCTCTGATTAAAAGGCACTGACGGGTGAACCATCACTTTGGGAATGTGACTGTTGAGAAAGTTAGCTTAGCAGTGCAAGCTTTCAGGAAGCACTTGCGTGTTAGAAACTCACCTCTGAAAAGTTGACTGCTAAAGGAATTGTCCCGGCCACATAACATCCCACCAGCATCGCAAGAGAGAGCAGGCTGATCGAGCTAAAATCGTCCATGGCTGCACTTTTCTCTTCGGCTAATCTCCTGCTAAAATACACCTACACTTTTAACACGGACTCTTATTCGTGCTCGTCGAGTTAAACAGCATGCCCCGTACAGTGGCCGTTAGTTAACGACCGTTGTTAGTTTAGTTCAGCCTCCTGCCGAACATCCACGTTAACTAAACAGAGACGATACAGCCTCTGGCCTCGATACCGTTAGCGAAGCTAAGCTAACTAGCTTCGGTAATTTTCCGGCTCTCAAATCTTAACAATGAAGAACCCTGACACGTTAACCTTCACCTGCAAACAGCCGATAACCCGCATCGTTTCTTCAAGATTCAGCTGTCAAACATAATATTGCAACTTCCCGACTAGGTTAGCAGCTCACAGAGTGGCTAACTGATCATCTTCTTGTTTGGTGCCGATGAAAAATACTTCCGGGTCACAGTTCATCCCGTCAGCCAGCTGCCACGTCTCCGCGAGACCCGCTGGAAGAGGAGGAGGAGGAGGGTGATGAGGTGTCCCTTCATTGAAATTGTATTTGTTCTTTTATTTAAGAACTGATATGTCTGATTGTTTGTTAAAATTTCCAATTTAAAAACAAACGGGTAACAAAAAATAATATATTTTTGAAATTCACCACATCAAATTCAAAGTTGTAGGTTTGCATATGGACGGTGGGGACATGTCCCTACCAATACTTTGAGAGGACAGAATTGTCCCTGCCAATATTTGAGTGAACTCGTTCGCACTATGTTTAGAGTGAAGTCATATTAGATCATTCCAATGTGCCCTCCAAGAGGCTGCGTCTCCCAGGCAACCGATTTAGGCTTGCTAAGTCTTGATTGGCTGAAAGGGGGCTTACGTCGTGCGAGAATATCACAGTGGTAGCTAATGTCAACTGATGTTTTAACCATGTTAGCTAGCGTTAACTAGCAAGATAACCCTGCCGTCTGCCTTTTGTAGGCTAGCGGTCATGTTGCTAGCAGGAGCAAACATAAAGTGGTGGATATATCAAAGTAATTTAAAGAGTTTAATTACTCCCGAAAAATCCCATGAGAATGTTGCCATGAATACTATGATTTTATTATGCCTTACTATACTATGACTTTATGCCTTACTATACCATGATTTTATTTATGGGACGGCACAGTAGTGAAGTGGTTAGAACAGTCGCCTCACAGTGAGAAGGTTCGAACCCTGGACCTAGGGCCTTTTTGTGTGGAATCTGCATGTTCTCCCTATGCTTGCTCCAAGTTCACTCTGAGTACTCTGGCTTCCTCCCACAGTCCAAAGACATGCACATTAGGTTATTTGGTGACTATAATGCTATAATAAAATATATAATAATAATAATACTATACTATGACTTTTTACGCCTCACTGTCACAGCCTCTCTGTGACTGCAGGAGTTTCCCAGTGTTTCCTGTGTTTATTTTCCCTGTCTGTCTTCCCCTGTGTTTCTTCCCCCTTGTCTACATGTGTGCTTCTTAGCAGGGGAGTGACGCAGCACTGGGTACCTGGCTCACCTGTTTGTAATTAGAACCCCCGCTCTCCACTCACTGACCAGACTTTAATTACTGGTTGTTTCTGTGTCTGAATCTGCACTGGGGTCCAAACAGCATTTTAACCAGAACGTGACGCCTTACCATACTATGACTTTTTATTCCTTATTTATACTGTGATGTTTTCATGCCTTACCATGACGTCTTTTGGCCTTTTTAATGACATACTAAATTATGACGTTTTCATGCCATACTATACTATGAAGATTTTTGACGTTTTCATGCCTTACTTTACTATAACATTCTAATGACTGTTCACGCCTTAATATACTCTGACGTTTTTCTTACCTTTCATGCTTCAATATACTATGATGTTTTTATGACGTTTTATGCCTTGCTATACTATGAGGTTTTTTTGCCATACTATACTATGATGTTACATACTATTTTATGACATACTACGTTTTTTGCGGTTTTTATGCCATATTATACTATGATGTTTTTTGCTGTTTTTATGCCATAGTATACTAAGAGGTTTTTTGACATTTTTATGATATACTATACTATGAGGTTTTTATGCCATATTATACTATGATGTTTTTTGCTGTTTTTATGCCATAGTATACTAAGAGGTTTTTTGACATTTTTATGATATACTATACTATGAGGTTTTTATGCCATATTATACTATGATGTTTTTTGCTGTTTTTATGCCTTACTATACTATGAGGTTTTTATGCCATATTATACTATGATGTTTTTTGCTGTTTTTATGCCTTACTATACTATGAGGTTTTTATGCCATATTATACTATGATGTTTTTTGCTGTTTTTATGCCTTACTATACTATGAGGTTTTTATGCCATATTATACTATGATGTTTTTTGCTGTTTTTATGCCTTACTATACTATGAGGTTTTTATGCCATATTATACTATGATGTTTTTTGCTGTTTTTATGCCATGCTATATACTGCCATTTTTATGCCTTACTATACTGTGAGGTTTTTATGCCATACTATACTATGATGTTTTTGCTGTTTTTACACCATACTATACTATGATGTTTTTTGCTGTTTTTATGCCTTACTATACTATGAGGTTTTTATTCCTTATTTACTATGATATTTTTTGACGTTTTCATGCCATACTGTACTATGATTTTTTTTTTTTGCTGTTTTTACACCATACTATACTATGACGGTTTTACGCCATACTATACTGAGGTTTTTATGCCATACTATACTATGATGTTTTTTGACATTTTTATGACATTTTCATGCCCTACTGTACTATGGCCTTATTTACCATGATGGTGTTATGACATATTATACTATGACGTTTTTATGCGTTATTTACTATGTTTTTGATGTTATTATGACATAATATATTATGACATTTTTTAATGTTTTTATGCCTTACTATACTATGATATTTTTTGACGTTTTTATGACATATTATACTATGATGTTTTTTGCCATTTGTATGACATACTATAATATGACGTTTTTATGCCTTACTATACTATGACATTCTTATGACTTTTTATGCCATACTATACTATGACATTCTTATGACTATTCATGCCCTAATATACTCTGACGTTTTTCTTACCTTTCATGCTTTAATATACTATGATGTTTTTATGACGTTATATGCCTTACTGTACCATGACAGTTTTATGCCTTGTTATACTATGATTTTTTTATGCATCACTGTCACAGTCCCTCTGTGACTGCAGCAGTTTTCCAATGTTCCGCCTTGTGTATGCGTCGAAGCAGGGGCGTAGTCCAGCATACTCATTGAACAGTTGCCATTAAAGAAGTGTTACCACACTGGTTGTTTCTGTGTCTGAATCATTTTTACGCCTTACTATACTATGATGTTTTTTGCTATTTTTATGCCATACTATAAAATGACGTTTTTTGAAATTTTTTATGACATACTAAGCTATGACGTTTTTATGCCTTACTTTACTATGAGGTTTTTTGCTGTTTTCATGCCATACTATACTATGACGTTTTTTTTACGTTTTTATGACATACTATATTATGACGTTTTCATGCCTTACTTTACTATGATGATTTTATACTATACTTTGACATTTTTGACGTTTTTATGCCTTAATATACTATTACGTTTTTATGCCTTACTATACTATGACATTCTTTTGACTGTTCATGCCTTTATATACTCTGACGTTTTTCTTACCTTTCATATACGTTTTTATGCCATATTATACTATGATGTTTTTATGACGTTTTATACCTTACTGTACAATGAATGTTTCCTGTGTTTGTTTTCCTTCTCAAGCTTACGCTCTGTCTCCTATGCCTTGTCTGTGCGTCGAAGCAGGGGCGTAGTCCAGCACTGGGTACCTTGCTCACCTGTTCATCAACCTCCACGCTCCTTCTGCAACAACCCGGGTCCTTCGCCCCCCAACATTCCCCCAAAACTCTGTCCCTCACTCATTGAACAGTTGCCATTAAAGAACTGTTACCACACTGGTTGTTTCTGTGTCTGAATCGTTTTTACGCCTTACTACACTATGACATTTTTATGCCATACTATACTATTCATTTTTTGCTGTTTTTATGACATAATATACCATGACATTATTATGACTTATGTCTTTCTATACTATGACATTCGTATGACTGTTCATGCCTTAATATATTCTGACATTTTTCTTGCCTTTCATGCCTTAATATACTATGATGTTTTTATGACAGTTTTATGCCTTGTTATACTATAGCTTTTTATGTGTCACTCTCACAGCCCCTCATTGACTGCAGCAGTTTTCCATTGTTTCATGTGTTTGTTTTCCTTCTCGGTCTTGCCGTCTGTCTCCTCCGCCTTGTCTTTGTGTGTATGTGTGTTCGTCCAAGCAGGGGCGTAGTCCAGCACTGGGTACCTTGCTCACATGTTCCTCAACCTCCACAATCTTTCTGCAACAACCTGGGTCCTTCACCCCCCAACATTCCCCCAAAACTCTATCCCTCACTCATTAAACAGTTGCCATTAAAGAACTTTTACCACATTGTTTCTGTGTCTCAATCGTTTTTATGCCATACTATACTGTGACGTTTTTTGATGTTTTTACGACATACTATACTATGACGTCTTTTGACGTTTTTATAACATACTATACTATGACGTTTTTATGATATACTATACTATGACGTCTTTTCACGTTCTTATGACATACTATACTATGACGTTTTTTGATGTTTTTATGATATACTATACTATGATGTTTTTTGATGTTTTTATGACATACTATACAATGACGTTTTTTGACGTTTTTATGACATACTATACTATGATGTTTTTTGACATTTCTATGACATACTATGCTTTAGCATTTTTTGAAGTTTTAACGACATACTATACTATGACGTTTTTTGACGTTTTTATGACATATTATACTATGGCGTTTTTTGACGTTTTTATGCCATACTATACTATGACGTTTTTTGCTGATTTTACGACATAATATACTATGACGTTTTTATGACAAACTATACTATGAGGTTTTTTGACGTTTTTATGACATACTATACTATAGCGTTTTTTTGAAGTTTTAACGACATACTATACTATGACGTTTTTATGACATACTATACAATGACGTTTTTCTGACGTTTTAACGACATACTATACTATGACGTTTTTTATGACATACTATACTATGACGTTTTTTGCTGATTTTACGACATACTATACTATGACGTTTTTATGCCATACTATACTATGACGTTTTTTGACGTTTTATGCCATACTATACTATGACGTTTTCTGCTGATTTTACGACATACTATACTATGACGTTTTTTGACATTTTTATGACATACTATACTATAGCGTTTTTTGAAGTTTTAATGACATATTATACTATGACATTCTTATGCCATACTATGCTATGACGTTTTTTGACGTTTTTATGCCATACTATACCATGATGTTTTTTGCTGATTTTACGACATACTATACTATGACGTTTTTTGCTGATTTTACAACATAATATACTATGACATTTTTATGACACACTATACAATGACGTTTTTTGACGTTTTTATGACATACTATACTATAGCGTTTTTTTGAAGATTTAACAACATAATATACTATGACGTTTTTATGCCATACTATACTATGACGTTTTTTGACGTTTTATGCCATACTATACTATGACGTTTTCTGCTGATTTTACGACATACTATACTATGA
>NW_019175066.1:136451-228532 GCF_002260705.1 Seriola dumerili
TACTGGACATTAAAAAAATAAATAAAAAAATAAAAAACAATAAAATTATTGTCATAAGTTGATTAGAATGTCATTATATAAAAAAACGTCATTGCTTTCTTTATATACGTATGTCATAAAAACGTCATAGTATGTTATATTATGTTCGTTAAAAATCTAGCAAAAAAAACGTCATTGTTTAATTTTCTAATGAAGTACATGTCGTAAATATATTCAGCAAAAAAAAGAAACGCATAAGATACGTACGCTTGATTATAGGTAGGATATGGCATAAAACGTCCAAAAAAACGTCTACCCCCCAACCCCAAGTTACCCAACACTCATCCCCATTAGATACTAGATATGGCATATTAAAAACTCAGAAGCTATGGCAATATAACAGTCTATAAGTATGTTGTGAAACTTCAAAAAAAACTGACTATACGTATAGTATGGGTCATAAAAAACTGTTCAAAAAAACGTCATTGTTAGTAATTGTCATAAAATATGTCATTAGTATAGTATATTAGATGTCGTCCAAAATCAGCAAAAAACGTATAGTAGATAAGATGTCGTAATCAGAAAAAAAATCACGGTCACGTAAGCATAAAAAAAACGTCAAAACACGTCATAGCATAGTATTGCATCAAGAACGTCCATATATAATATGTCATCTAAAACTTCACAATAAGCATATGGCTATGAGGTATAGTATGTCATAAAAATGTCAAAAAACATCATAGTATAGTATGTCATAAAAAACGTCAAAAAACGTCATTAGTATAGTATGTCGTAAAAATCTAGCAGAAAACGTCGCATAGTATAAGTATGGTCATATAAAACGTCAAAAAAAAACGTTCATAGTATAGTATGGCATAATAAACGTTACATAGATATAGTATGTCGTAAAATGCAAGCAAAAAACAAGTTCATAGTACATAGTATGTCATAAAACGTCAATAAACGTCTAGTAGATACGCATAGTATGTATTAAAAAACGTCAATAGTATAGTATTGCTGGACTTAAAACTGTCAAAGAAAAATCAGCTATAGTATAGTATGTCAAAATTCAAAAAACTTCCATTAGTAATATGCTATGTTCAAAAAACGTCATAGATATAGTCATCAATCAGTCCAAACGACATAGTATAGTATGATCATAAAAACGTCAAAAAAAACCTCTAGTTATAGTTTGTCATAAAAACGTCATAGTATAATTATGTCGTAAAATCAGCAAAAGAATAGTATAGTATAGTATGGCATAAAAACGTACAAAAAACGTCGACTGTCGTATAGTATGTCATAAAACAACGTCATTAGTATAGTATGTGCATAAAACGTCATAAAAACGATCATAGCATTAGTATGTCCAAAACAACGTCATCATACTATACTATGACGTTTTTTGCTGATTTTACGACATACTATACTATGACGTTTTTATGACATACTATACAATGACGTTTTTATGACATACTATACTATGACATTTTTATGCCATACTATGCTATGACGTTTTTTGACGTTTTTATGCCATACTATACTATTACGTTTTTTGCTGATTTTACGACATACTATACTATGACGTTTTTATAACATACTATACAATGACGTTTTTTGACGTTTTTATGACATACTATACTATAGCGTTTTTTTGAAGTTTTAACGACATACTATACTATGACGTTTTTTATGACATACTATACTATGACGTTTTTATAACATACTATACAATGACGTTTTTTGACGTTTTTATGACATACTATACTATGATGTTTTTTGCTGATTTTACGACATACTATACTATGACGTTTTTATGACATACTATACTATGACGTTTTTTGCTGATTTTACGACATACTCTATTATGACGTTTTTTGACGTTTTATGCCATACTATACTATGACGTTTTCTGCTGATTTTACGACATACTATACTATGACATTTTTTGACGTTTTTATGACATACTATACTATGATGTTTTTTGACATTTTTATGACATACTATACTATAGCATTTTTTGAAGTTTTAATGACATATTATACTACGACGTTCTTATGCCATACTATGCTATGACGTTTTTTGCTGATTTTACGACATCCTATACTATGACGTTTTTTGCTGATTTTACGACATAATATACTATGACATTTTTATGACATACTATACAATGACGTTTTTTGACGTTTTTATGACATACTATACTATGACGTTTTTTGACGTTTTTATGACATACTATACTATGACATTTTTTGACGTTTTTATGACATACTATACTATAGTGTTTTTTGACGTATTTATGAAATACTATACTATGACGTTTTTTGCTGATTTTACGACATACTATACTATGACGTTTTTATGACATACTATACAATGACGTTTTTTTGACGTTTTTATGACATACTATGACGTTTTTTGACGTTTTTATGACATACTATACTATGACGTTTTTTGACGGTTTTATGACATACTATACTATAGCATTTTTTGAAGTTTTAACGACATACTATACTATGGCGTTTTTATGACATACTATACAATGACGTTTTTTGACGTTTTTATGACATACTATACTATGATGTTTTTTGACATTTTTATGACATACTATACTTTAGCATTTTTTGAAGTTTTAACGACATACTATACTATGACGTTTTTATGACATACTATACTTTGACGTTTTTTGAAGTTTTAACGACATACTATGACGTTTTTTGACGTTTTTATGACATACTATACTATAGCGTTTTTTTGAAGTTTTAACGACATACTATACTGTGACGTTTTTATAACATACTATACTATGACGTTTTTATGATATACTATACTATGACGTTTTTCATGCCATACTATACTATGACGTTTTTCTGACGTTTTAACGACATACTATACTATGCCGTTTTTCATGACATACTATATACTATGATGTTATTTGACTTTTTTTTATGACATACTAAACTATGACGTTTTTATGACATACTATATTATAGCGTTTTTTGAAGTTTTAACAACATACTATACTGTGACGTTTTTTGACGTTTTTAGGCCTTACTATACTATGACCTTTTTTGTTGTTTTAATGACATTTTATACTCTGACGTTTTCATGCCATACTATACTATAGTGTATTTTGATGTTTTTACGACATACTATACCATGACGTTTACATGCCTTACTATACTATGATGATTTTATGAAATACTATGACGTTTTTATGACATACTAAAATATGACGTTTTTTTGCCTTACTATACTCATGTTTTTTGACGTTTTTAGGCCTTACTATACCATGCCGTTTATATGCCATACTATACTATGACGTATTCTTGCCATACTATACTATGACGTTTTTCATGACATACTATACTATGACGTTTTTCTGATGTTTTAACGACATACTATACTATGACGTTTTTCATGACATACTATACTATGACGTTTTTTGACGTTTTTATGTCATACTATACTATGACGTTTTTTGCTATTTTAACGACATACTATACTATGACGTTTTTTGACGTTTTTATGACATACTCTATTATGACGTTTTTATGACATACGAAATTATGACATCTTTATGCCTTACCATACTATGATGTTTTTATGACATATTATTATATATATAATTATTATTATTATATTTTTAAGCCATACTATACTGACGTTTTTATGACATACTATACTATGACGTTTTCATACCATACTCTATGACGTTTTTTGACGTTATGACATACTATACTGTTTTTATGACATATTTATTATTATATTTTTAAGCCATACTATACTATGATGTCTTTTGACGTTTTTATTCCTTACTATACACACAACTAACTATATATATTTATGTAACGTGTATGAAATAAACAGACATACTAAAATACATGTTCCTATTAGCTTGACATTAATATCAATACTACTTATTTTACGACTAATAAAATATTTTTTTACCAATTATCCAGTTATCCACTTGTTTTGGTACAAAATGTGCCTGTTGTTCCAAATAAGGAATCTATTAGGGGAAATGACATCATATCAATACTGTAGGATCTGTCTATGTTCGATCACAAAGTTATTTTTACTGAAGTTTAAAAAAAATTGTTTGTCAGGCATAAATGTATTTAAAACCAGAGAAAATAAAACTGTTCAACAACACATTTAAGACGGACAACGCTTTCTAAAAAAGCATATTTATTAGTTCACACAATGGAGCAGTGCCTCGACATGACAACAGTAAATCAAAGCAGAATGTGTCCAACTTATTGCAGAACAGATGGGTGAAACGTCTTTTTGCCTCAATAGTATCAACAAAGGAAAAAATACAACCAAAGTTTTATCATGCAGTATGTTTGTGCAAACCCTTTCTGTTCACAGCTCAGACTTTCCCGTCCAAACACACACACACACTCACACACACATACAAGGCAGCAGCTCCTTGCTGAAGGAATGGAGGGGTGTATGGGCACATGTTTACAGTCTGCTGGACCAGAAAATCACAGGCAGCAGGACTGCGAGTTAAGGAAGTCAGTCAGAGAGACATGTGGTCTTTATTTCACCAGTCCGATCTTCTTGGCTTCTGTTTCATATATCAACAGCCTCCACATTTTTACTATGAATACTTCTGCTTCTTCATCCAGAACCTGAACACAAACAGGCAGGTTAGACAAACTTTATATCCAACAGTTACATGAGAGTTACAGGGATTACTTAGGACCAACTGTAAAATTACTGTTCCAAATAATCTGTTCAAGGACATTCCTTTTACCATCACATTAAATGTACATTAATATGATTCTGTACTGCACTGGTACGACAATTCAAACAACTGTATGTATGATTTTCTTTGGTTGAGTAAAACATATTTAAAACCAAATAATCTGTTCACTTATTTACACCACTTCACCTCACATGAGAGTCTGCAGCCGTTCTATCAGCTCTGTGAGGCTCTACTTACAACAATAACTTTAAACAGACTTATGTTTGGGATCGGGAATTTCAACTTACCATAGCAACATCATCAAGAATACCCTGAGGGGTGCTGTGTGCCATGACCTGGGGAAACAAGAAAAAAACATTTGATTACAGTGAGCAACATGCACAAAAGAAGAAGCACTTAATACATATTATTCAGGAGAACCAAAATTTTAAAAACAGAATAATTTGATATGAAGTTCGTCTAGTTTTCTGTTCGGAGTTTCACAGAATAATCACAAACCTTTGAACAGACAAAATCAACAAGCGTGGGTTCCTCCTCGCCAATGTATTCAATAATCTTCTTATTGATCCACGGTCTGATGCGTCGATCCATCAGAGTCTGAAGAAAGAGCAATCACAACACCTCATGATTAAATGTTCAGGTACTGATCCCAGCACGAGAGCAAATAAGACGATGAATCACCAAATCAATGACTGTAGCTGATGGAGAACAGGATATTTCTTGCCTCACTTCACCTTTTAAACAACACAACAAAACACAGTAAAGTTAATGAAACAGCCTCATTACCGAGTCAACCATAGCCCAGTCCAGAGGGTAGGAGAAGAGCTCAGGCCTGGCAGTGGGGATCTTCTCAATAAGGCTCTTTATGTGCTTGCGTTTCTCCTCTGTGTTGATGCTGCCTTTGGCCCCTGAAATTTCAGCGCCGTCCAGCCCCAGACTCTTGTCATCGTCACCATAGTCCAGTGGAACCAGTTTCCTTTTGCGAGGCTGCTCATCGGCCTCCTCGTCATCAAACTTGTTGAAAACACTTTCCACGGTCGCCAGCTTCTTCCGCTTTCCTGCGTTGAGCTGGCTGGGACTGTTGGTGGCACCTGGAACAGAACGAGAGCGGGAACACCCGGTTTATTCTGACACAAAGAGGTGAAGCTGAAGAAATAGATCCCTCCGTGTCCTTATTGTGCTGCTCTACTCACCCAGTTTGAGACTGAGACCAATCTTTGGCCGATGTTCCTCGGGAGGTTGGACCTCAGGAGTGTTCTCACCAGGAATGATGATGCCGCAGGGAGATTCGTTGCCGGGTGTGTTCGGAGTCACATTCCCACTGGCGGAGGACACCGAGGGAGCAGTAGTGATTGGTCGCATGATGGGTTTGAGTTGAGGCTTGGCCTCTTGTGAGTCCTCTCCGTCGTGGTAGTCGTCCTCCTCCCCTTCCTCCACATCGTCGTCTGAATGCTGCTGAGGGCCTCGAGGTGCCGGCTCCACGGGCCTCCCCGACGCCCTCTTCTCCCGATCCCGATCCCTGTGAGCCTTCTCCTGGTTCACGTCCTCCTCGGGTTCAAGTTTCAGAGGCGGCTGTCGCCTGCGCTCTGCCTCCTCCTCCATCTACACAGATACATATTACACATGAACAATGACGAGTCTCTTATGACGAGTCTCTTGTCATTACACGCAACAAACTGGAACAGAAACCAGGAAACTCCCCGACATTTGCCTGAATGCCTAAACAAAAGATTATCACACAGACATAATGAAAGACAGATACAAGAACAAAGGTCCTGTGTGCCAGAGGAAAGAAGAAGAAGTTCCAGGTGGACTCACTCTCTGCAGCTCAGCGTCAGGGTCCGGGTGACCCTCGGCCAGAAGTCTCTGTCGGATCTCCTCCAGCTCCTCCTTCTCCCTCTTCCGGTCTCGCTCGTCCAACTCCGTCTCCTTTTCTCGGTCACGGAGTCGCTTCTGCAGGGCGCTGCCCCTGGCGGTCACAATCACAACAAGTCACGTAATCTCAAGAGCAAAAAAATAAAAAAAATAAAAGAGTGGTGGCCGCCCTCCTGGATGTGCAGAGAGAGGGTTACCTGTAGTACTTTGGGTCGTCTCTGTCGTCGTCATAATCCTCAAGGAATTCCTTCAGTCTCTTGGCTTCTTTCATCTGGTTTTAAACAGACAGTGTGTGAACATGAATCCAGCATATATTATAAACTGTCCAATAGACATAACTACATGCCAACACTTTGATCTGGAGTGGTTCCTGTTCACCATTTCACGACGCCTCTCGTCCTCCCTCTCCGTTTCTTTGCTGTAGTCACGAGCTTTTTTCCTCTCACGGATCTCCCAGTTTTTCAGGCGCTTTGAGAAAACAGAGGAAGATAATTCAACAGAGTCAGACGTTCATTACATTAATTTGACCGTCATGAATCAAAAATGACAAGAGATTAATATGCGAACTTCTTGGTACGCCGCCTCCTTGTCTCGAAGCCTCCTCTCCAGTCTCCTCCGCTCGTAGACGTCCTCCTCATCATCTTCACGGTCTCGTTTTTTATCTTCTCTCGCTCTCTCTCTGCAGAAGACACATCGCTGCCGTTAGCCTCCTTTAAATGTTGAAGTTTAAATATCAAGAATGCCAAAAAAACACATCATGCACTTATTTCATTTATCGTCAGTGTTCCTTTGGTCTCTGCATGAAACAAACTGCCAAAGCAGAACAGCCTGTTAGAGCAGTGGTTAAATAAGCCTCCACACCTGCTGCCAGAGGCATTCGCCACATTTAATGCAATCTAATAACAGCAGCTCTGTAATATATTGTACATTATCATCATTAATTAAGGTTTAATGTTATTTTTTCACCCTTGAAACCAAATCAAACCAGCTAATTAAAAACTGTAGAGCTGCTACTAAATGGACCTTGAGCTGAGTTTGTTTTATCAACTCCCGTTATGAAGATTATCACACGCACATTCTGCTGAGACTGTGTCGGAGGACGTCGACTGAACTCTGGGGGATGTAATTACACGTGGGGTCTGGTGAACTGCCTTCTATTGAAATCTGTGTTTACTAGTTTGTCCGTCCTCGTTTACATGAGTAGAGCAGCTTGAGTTTTATAAAAGGAAATCTGATTTCGTACTGGACTGCATCATGTACACAGACGCAGCGAGGTGCACCTGATGGGAGGTGCAAATAGGGGCCTGCGTCGCTGCAGCTCTGTAGTTCTACGCACAGTTTGCCTTGACTTTTGTTTACCCTCGTTCAGAGCAACACACACATGAAACCAAATCTCAATTCAGTCTGATCATCAGGCTTCTGATTTATTACACTGAAGTACCAATACAACACATCCTCCTTTCAGATTTCATCAAAATTAGACTGAAGTGTAAATGTTGGTTCAGAGTAAAAGTGTTGACCTGTAACTTCAGCCCTCTAACAGACAAGTCAGCGTCATGTGCTCGGACTGCGTGGAGGTTACTGAGCAGCCAGTGTGACATCACTGACCTCGACCTGCTGCGATCTTCGCTGACGTCTCGACTCCTCTCCCTCTCCCGCTCCCTCTCTCGCTCCTTCGTCCGCTCCCGTTCGCGATCTCTCTCGCGCTCGCGGTCACGATCTCGGTCTCTCTCCCGCTCCTTGTCCCTCTCTCTCTCCCTTTCCTTCTCTTTCTCGCGGTCGCGGCGCTCCCTCTCGCGCTCCCGCTCTTTGTCCCTCTCTCTCCTTTCCCTCTCGAGCTCCAGTCGCTCCTTCTCTTTCTTTCCTTTTTCCTCCTCCAGTTTCTGCAGGAGCCCAACAGGAAGAAAGGGGGAGAATGTGTTACTAGATTCAAACCACTATGAAGACCATCATGCTTGTAATACAGAAATATAAACAGGTCAACAGCACATGATACTGAAAAATGGTTTAGACTCCCTGGGCCAGACATGCTCACATACTGCCATGACTCATTGCCTTGGAGAGGCTGGCTTCAGCGAGTGAGGAAGTCCTCTTAGCCCTGACGTTTCCTCCAGGAAGAGCGGTCCACTGCTTGAGCAGGTTTAATGAGGATACTGCTCAGTTCACGAAACACTTACATAAAACCATAAATTGCAGTTGATTCTTGAAAGACACCAAAAGAATGAAGGTGATCTGTGTTTATATGAGGGATTGCAGCAGGGGTGGAAGTTAGGACCGGCACTTTTTAACCTTTAAACATTTACATTATTGTATTTTTGTTACATGTAAGTGCAGCACAGAGATCATTTCCTGTCCTGGCGCCCGTATTCAGCGCTCGCCTTTATCACAAACCGTAACATTGAATGATTTTTCTCACATATGTAACAGGTCAACTTGTCCTCTGCGGTTACTATGTGCTCTACGGTGATCTGAGATTATCATCTGATGTAATAAGAGGCCATTCCAATACGAAATTCAGCTGTAGGCAAATAGGTATTGGTCAGGCGCACATCCGCTCACTTTCCAAATCAATGTGCACTCAGGCAGACGCAGAAAAGTGATAGATCAGACCTGATGTAAGAGATACTCTACGTTAAGTCTGAATATGATTTAGGTAAGTCATACCACAGCACCACAATGTGAATAAGTGGTAGTGACTGGCTCACACTGCAGAGGGGATTTTTGTCTGAACACATTAACTTTAGGCTTTATGCACTCAGCTTCACAGGAGTCCTCGAGTTCTCATGCTACAAACACACTCATGGAAACATAAAGCACTTAAGATTAAAAGTGCTGAGTCACCTTTAAAACCATTGGGTCACCAAGTTCACCGAGTACTAACTATATACTTCTAAATAATGCCTCGGTTTGGTCTTATCTCTGGGTGCCAAGTGGATTAAAACGAGCCTCAGCTTAACATGGCAAACGGCCCAACTAAGTGAATTACATAATCAGCTCGCATGTGTTTTCTACATGGTCATTTGAGATGCAGGGGAGCAGCGCCAGACTGCAACGCAAGTGCTCCCCTGCAGCAGCGTGGGAGTTTGGTGTAGAGCTCAGAGACAGAACCAGAATCTGCGTTTTATTACATGTGGTTAAATATTATAATTACAATATATTAGCATTAAAAAAAAAGTTAAATTATGGAATCAAACGAATGATGATACTACTAATAGGTGAATACTAATCCTTGTATTTGTTCAGCTTCGGCGGAGACTCTGTAGATTACTGAATAACTCGAGCACCTCCCTCAGGACAAAAACTGTCAGCTTTGAGCACAGGAAGTTTCCAATAGTAAGTATCAATAGATGCAAGTCTATCTGCAGGGCGTGATGTAAACCATTTGTCCACATTCTCACTAGCCGACAGAAAAAAATCTTCTACAGACCGTTCTGGAGCTACTGGTGTGCAACTTACAGGTGACGAGCTACAGTTTCAGCGCCTCTCTGCCCCTACACATCCTACTGGCTACGTGTGGGAGGAAAAGCAGGTCAAAGTGCAAAGTCAAAATCATGAAGAAAAAAAAAAAAAAACATCCACATGATACCTGTGAAGCACTTCGTCTAATCACACTTCATTCACATGAACATCTATAAACAGCTTTGTTTCAAAGTCACAGATCAGAAACTGAATTCCATTTTGCCACAAGGAAATTAGTGAAGCAGTCTTACCTGTCGGGTGTCTTCTGTCTTTGGCCTCTTCAGCCCAGTAAATGGTACAAGAAAAACCTCAACAGAGTCAGACCCACTGTTCAAACAGTCCTCTTGACTGATTTCAGAAACGTCTCTCAGTCCTGTTCATCATTACAAAATTCAAAGAACACTGTTGGAAATGTGGGTCTGACAGCTGTTAAGTGACGAACAAAAGTAAAAAGGAGGGAAGGATGGAAGAGGCCTGAACTACCTGCTCTACATGAGCTATATCTACACTGTAAATTAGCTAACGTAGGGTTTGTAAACCATGGTTTGCAGTTTATTCTCTAGCTCTTATTATATTGTCTAGTGCTTTAATCTCGACTCATCCCAGAACTTACCTCTTGTTTTATTATTCCATTGTGAAAAAATGGCTGATTTTGTCACTAATACTGTGTTTAAGCCACTAAATCGCTCAGAGAGGTCGGTTATATTTCAGTAAATGCCAAGTACCAGTAGTGGTCAACATCCCACCTCATGTATAAGGTACTTTATACTGTATACTCATCTGTCATGTCCTTGTTGATGGGTGTGTCAAAGTGCTCACAGGTGACGACAGGACATCCTTCGATACAGTACCTGAACGTGTTGCTAACTGGCGCTTATCCTGACACGATCCGCCGCTGTTTGAAACTGTGATTACGTGACGAGTTCAGAGGTAAAGTCCAGTTCCATGTTCCGTGAGCGTAAAGGCTGAAGCTAAATAACCCTGCAGCTTTTCATTCGAACTCCCTCATTTCTTCCCTTGCTCTCTGGTTGTTTAACTGAGGGTGAGGGGGCGGAGTTATCAAGAAAGGGGAAGAGAGAAAGTAAAGAATTGAAAAATTAAAAAAAAAAACTAAAAAAAAACACCACAACAAGGACTTACCTCATTAGTCTTCAGACCACAGAGTGCTGTGGAGGGGCGCTCCCTCCCTCAGTAATGCTACAGGCTGCAGTTCAAACTACTGCAGTGGTTAGGCTCGTTCAGTCTGTGTGTGTGTTCTTCAAACACATCATTCATCATCTGAGGACCTGCAGGGGTTCACTGAGCTGCCCGGCCTTCTCCAACCTCACCCAGTGCAACTACAACATGTTCGCAAGGAGCTTTTCCAAACCACTGATGGAACTTTTCAGATTTGTGAATGCTTGTGCTTCCTAAATAAAAATAAAAAAAGATCTAACTTTGAGAGCCAGTTGCCCCTCTGCAGAACCTCCAGAAGGGAGCGCCCAAGATGAGTAAAGAAGAAAAGAAAGATCATACTTACATCCTATCCTCGCAACTTTTTCCAAAGCTGAGATTCTGAGATTCATCTTGCTCTAGTCACCAAATGAACTCTACCATATTGGTGGGGTTTAATCAATAGATTAGCTTTAGATGGAATTTAACATTGTGTCCATGCACTCTGTGTGATGAATTTAGCTTGTGCAGAGCTAAAACTTTTAGTCTCAAATCAGTATTATGAATAATGATAATAATAGTAACAACTCTTGTGCAATTTGGAAATACTGACAGATACTAAAAAGCCATCTGAGTGGCTGATGTCGTGTTTGTAATATTTTTAGCCTTTAGTAGATAATATGAAATATTTCTATCAACATCAACTACTTTCCATTCCTTCCATGTCTGAATGTGAATAACTAATCTTTGTGTTAACAGACTACCTCCGTATTACGGTTGACAGTGACAGAACGGAGGAATTACCTCCATAAATTATAAAAAAACTGCAGCTCCATTTGATATTGAGGAATTTCTACAAATTGATGAACAGCAGTTTGATACATTACCTTATGTGTGTCCCGGAATTTGCTGATCTCTCTGGATATCAGGTCTCTCTTGTCATCCTCCATCTCCATAGCATTGATATCCTCCTTGCGCAAAGAGAGAGAGACAGGAAACAAACACACTAAGTACTCTCCAGTTTCTACGAGTACGCAACAAATCACAGCACAAGACCAGAAGACGTTGCTCCAGGCTTTGTGTTTACGTTGACATCATGCAAACGCTACCTCCTCTTTCTTCTCTTTCCGCTTCTTGTTGCGAGGTTGACTGTCAGGATCCTGCGAGGGAGCATTCAGTTCACTCGCATACTCTCGGATGAGGACGTCTATCGCCCCCTTCACAACCTGGTCCCGACGCAAGGTTTCCTCGTCAAGAACCTCCTCCTCATCTTCGTCCCCGTTCTTTGAGCCACCGCTGGCTCCCTTTATGTTCAAGCCAGACAAATATGACGAAAACAAACTTAGAATTTGAACAAAATAATCGACATGACAGAAATGTTCAATTTATTTTTTACTGGACAGGTGAACAGCATACCCCATTGGCACTCCTCTTCTTGGCCTTCCACTCATCTAGCTGGGCCTTGGTCTTGGCATCGACCTTGACCAACAGCTTCTTATCACCTAAGAGCAACTCGTGCAGAAGTCTGAGGGCCCGCAGTGTAGATTCGGGTTCCTTGTACTCACAGAACCCAAAGGCTTCCAGGAGTTGACGGGAGAAAACAAAAGTTCCACAAATGTTAATCACAGAATATCTTACCTACATTATTTGCAAAATAAAATATATGGTATTCAAAAAAATATGCTTCACACCAGTTTCTAAACTTGTTATAGAAACTCATTAAGAGAAGATAGTAAAGGAATAGTTTAAATGTGTTACAGCCTGTTTTATTTACCTTGAAGTTTCCCAGAGGCTCCTTGGACCCTCTTCCAACTTAGAACAATGCCACATTTCTATATCAAAAGAGGACAGGGAAGAGAAATGATATAATTTGACATTACAGATGCAATCATGAATTAATCACTGATAAGAAAGTTGGTGCAACAGTATTTGAGTTTCCCTAAGACATTAGTTCCTGGGGATTCGTCAGCAGTTACCTGAGACACGCCCCGAGCAGCTATGATCAAAACATGTGATGCAGGTGTTGTGGAAGTGTTGTTGTGAATTTGTCCAAGCTGTTACGAATGTTTATCACTTGTAACTTTTAATCTAAGTAGCTCACTATTGCTGCGCATTCTGTTACTATTCTGTAATACATCTAGCTTGGATTTCATATCAGGTTGAGTGACCACAAGATAAGCAATTCTGAGTGACTGGATTATCTCATTTTAGGTGTGGTCAACTCACTCACCGCTAGAAGCTGTCTGACCAACATGTCAGACGCCTTTTCAGAGATGTTTCCTACAAATACAGTGGTGGTGGGGCCGCCGCCGTCCTCCGTATCCTTGGCTCTGATGGCGCTGGACTCCTTCTTTGGAGCCATCGGCTTCTGTGCTACAGCAACTGTGGTCGGGACAAGAACCTGCAATGAGAAGTTACATTTCAGTCACTCAAGAGTCACTCTCATCAGGAGCAACAACAGCAACCAATAACAGCTGTGTGGCTCAGACCGCTTTGGGTTGAGCTGCACACTTGACAAAGTGGATGAACCCAGTCGAATTCTTAACATGTTTTAAAAAAAATATGTATTTGATGGCAGATCATTCAGAACAGCTGATGCTTGAACTGGCATGCAGTAGGTAGGAACTCCTGTCTCTAACTCACTGTGGGTGCGGGGGTCACTACACCCATATGTACTGGGATCATGGGAGTACCTGCGAAGAGAAACAAAAAACAATATTCAAACCATGTATTGAGGTACACAACCACACATGACCACTGACAATGATATATTATTGTCTGTGTGTGATTTCCCCAAGATAAAAACAACAAGTGTCTCCTTACTTAGCACTTTCACTGTCAAAGAACTAGTCAGAGATGTTGACGTGAAGGAAAACAAACACTAAACAGGACTATTGGCGCTTCGAAATGTAATCACCCCCTCAGGTCCTATGAGTGTTTACCCTTAAAAAGAAAAATCACACCAAGGGATCCAGAGCCTGATTTACAAAACACACAGCTGTTACAGATGAAGTGACCAGAATAGGATTCAGTACCTGGCGGGACTGCTGGGGCAAACCCCGCGTACTGTGGAGGTGGGATCCTCGGGGGTAGCTGCGGGATGCCAATCTGCTGGCGGTTGAGCGGAGGAGGATAGGACATCCTTAAATCTACAGGAACCTATAGAGGAGAGAGGACGTTCAACTGCAGACCAAGGGAACATTATTTTCAGGGTTGAGCTGGGACATGTCAGGCTCATCACAGTTTTGAATTTTTAACACAGATCGCGCATCTGACTGCTAACACTGCAAACTGAGCAGGCGGGATACCTGCTTAGTCGAAAAACAGCTATCTTCCACGTTTAACGTTAACTAGCTAGTTAGCCCAAGAGAGCTAACGCGCACTGTGGCCTTGCTAGTCCACATTAGCTGCAGCGGTCATGTACGGATGTTACTCACCTGCAGTGAAGTATGAAATAAAAATCAGTGTCTAATAGTAGTACAGGTTGTCCGAATAAAATCCCATTAAACACGGTA
Source organism: Seriola dumerili (assembly GCF_002260705.1). Taxonomy (NCBI): domain Eukaryota; kingdom Metazoa; phylum Chordata; class Actinopteri; order Carangiformes; family Carangidae; genus Seriola; species Seriola dumerili. The sequence continues at coordinate 151,149 of NW_019175066.1, forward strand.
AACGGAAAAAACGACACGTTAATGATTTGCGTTATAATTATCACCGGTGCGGTACAAGAACCCCTATGGATACAAATAACTAGGACCTATTCTTTTCGAAATGCATCATGGGATAGCACAGGGCTGAACTTGGGTTTTGTGCCCTAAATTTAGTCTCTTAGGCGAGGACTCGCTCCTAAACTGGGCGATTTTTGCCCTCAGAAGCCTCTTATGTAAACCATACAATACATACTAATAATAACAACAACAAAAACAATAACCTCATTATTCTGCCCTGTATGTCTGGTTTTGTGGCTGGTCCCAGTATATTTGCACGTTTTACTCCACTGCTATCCTCTTAACAGTACTTCTGACTATTTTTCAAAGCATATCTCATAGTTTTTTTTAATATATTTTTCATTCCAAACGGTCTCCTTTCAGTATGGAATGAAAATCTACTTGCAGCGACTATATTGGGTCTATCACAGTAGAATAAATTTAAACTAATCGCTGCAAATGAATGAATACATGCTTTCTGGGAGAAGGTTTTGCCTGACAGGCTGTACTCAGGGTGGGTAAATACTAATACTTTGCATTTCCCTACTTTAAACGCTTGGTGGCGGCAAATACCTCGCTTTATTTTTGTAGCAGGAACACCTAAAAGCACTTCTTTACGTGCGTGTGCGCGCACATACCACATACAGGAGTTTTTCAGCCGTTAGGTGCGTCACGCCACAGAAATGTATGCTGATGACGTAGAAAGGAAAACACTTGTTGTCTGCTCGGTGTTGCCCAGTAACCACTGAGATCAATTCAAGTTCTAGACCTGAAAATCGAGGAGAAGATAACAAATACTGGATTCACGACAGTTAGTGTGTTGGTCAACAATTTTATTTTTAGTTTGTTTAGTTTTTGCATATACATCTACTATAAATCTGTGTTCTTCTGCTTTATTTACATTGCATCTGTGTTTTTTTTATTGTTTGTTTATTTTTGTAAGACACTGACAACGCTTCTGGTGTAATATTATAAACTACATACAGGAAGCATTGCACATGGTATAATAGCCTATAATGGTAGGCGATTTTTATTATATATAATTGAGTTTTTTCATTCTATGACACTATTACTCAATTTAGATGACAGGTATAATGATAATTTACTTTGCAGATTATAGGATTATGTGCAAAACATTTGAGCTCGTAAACAACGCACTGTTATGAAGGACCCAAGAATCTCTAATGTTGTTCAAATTAGCTCTACCTGGACCAGATCAAACAAAAAGATCAATTGAGAGTCAGTACTTCAATACTACCATTGTTACAACATAGTTAATAGGAATTTGGTTTGGTGAGCTCGCAAAAAATAAAAAATAAACATTTTTAAAAGTTATAAAAATAAATAATGATTAACTCCTACGTACACATGAATGCATCAGTAATAATAATCCACCATAAAAGATATAAGCCTATACAATGAGTAGGATACTTTTAGTTTTAGATACATTTTGCATATACTTTTACCAATAGGATTTTGAATACAAAACTATTATTTGTAATGGAGTATTTTTTAAGCGGTAGGCTACAGCTCAAGTGAAGTGGTATCTAGCTAGTAATTAAGGAAAAATGTTTGAACGCTTATGTCAGCCCTGATAGCGGAGCCTTAGAATATCCACCTGTTACTATAACCTCGATAATATGTGGGAAGGTGTGAAGATGTTGATGTGTTTTCCTCTTGACCTGAAATCCGATCTGTTTTGGCCGGAGCTCCGCGGACACACAATTAAGCCAAACGCTGCAATGTAAACAAGCCTATCACCCCCCGCTTGGCTGCGTCTGTGGAAATTTCCACCTAGATGAGACTGCAGTAAAGCGCTTCACAACAAACATTTCAAAAAGGCTGTGGCCTGGCGTAGATAGGGGCTCAGGCCACGCCCACAGAACGAACCCACTTATTTCGCCGTCTCCCATTGGCTAACCCGAAGGTGTGTCATCACCCCCTCCCGTTCCTCATCCTGACGTCAGACGCTATATATGGGACGGCACGTACGGTTAATGATAAACGTTAATAACATGTTATAAACGCGTAACATTCACTGATAATTTCGAAACACTCTTAAAAAACAATTCTGTTTGTTTTAATAAATTAAGATGCGATCATCTCCGCTATTCATCTCAGCCTCGCGCTTCACCAGCTCATGAATATTAATGAGATCCAGAAGGCATAAGAGCGGCCCCTTGCAGCAACGCGGCAGCATCCACCGGAGCAACATCTCACTGCGCTTTCATCAGACTTTTCTGGAGTCTGTTTCGTTTGGACTGGGCTCTTCCTGATTATAAAAAAGAAACATGGCGTTGAGAGGACCTCTGTTCCGTCTTCTCAGAACTAACCTCAGCCCCACTTGCCAACAAAGCAGGGCTCAGTCTGTGGCTGTGCTTGGCGCTCCGTTTTCAAGAGGACAGGTAAGAATGTGACTTTTATTTGTGTTTTAATCTCACTTGTATTTGTTTTTGTTTAAATAAACCAACATCTTCAACGTTCACCTAACTCCTCTCTCTGCTGGGTTGTTCCTGACAGAAACGGAGGGGTGTGGAGCATGGTCCTAAAGTCATCAGAGATGCGGGGCTCATCGAGAGGCTCTCCGGTTTAGGTAGGTGAGGGGATAAGAATGGAGCATCCGGTGCCGCTGCGTTATGTAACAGTGGATGGGTGTAACCTGCAGGTTCGCTCGGTCATTCAAAGACAGCTTTAATTTCTACCTCCGGTGTTTAGACAGCCCGTTACATCACCGGGACACAGTAAATATAAACATCCGACAGGCAGACTAGCAGAGGTTATCCCAGCTCACATGCCTCAGACAACAAAGTGGGTGATAAAAGCCCTCTGTCTTCCCAAGATCCTTTTCGCCGACGTGCATTACTACGTGACATTATGAATTTAAATAGGAGAAATCGCCTGTATAATTTTATAAGTAGGTAAAACAATGAATACCCTCACTCAACCCGAATAATGATGTAAATCCCTGTCGAGATGTTGTAATGGTGAAGTTATGGCGACTAGACTGTTACCTCATGACAGAGCTTCATTCAGTCCCCGCGGAAAAATGCTGCCATACAAGGGCAATAAAAGCACAAAGAAGCACAGAGCGACAGTGTGAAACAGCCTTATTGTGAGAGGACACTGTGGTAACTCTAAACCATGTCTTTTGGGTTGCCACATGTCTCGTTTAGTCACCCTGGTCCCCGGCACATGCTCAGAAGGGCGCAGGAAGAGGGTGGCTCATTTATTTCCACTGTGTCGTCACTGCGGGCTGAGTCACACGCGCTGCTCAACTCCTCTTCTTCTCCTTCTTCTTCTCCTTCTTCTTCTTCTGTTTCTTCTTGTGGTCTCAGTGGAAACGCCTCCATTATCCAGCAGAAGGCTGCTTTGTAGAAGAAAGAGGACACCTAGCTCTGCCCCGGTGGCATTGTGCTTGAAATAAGAATGACCTACGACAGACCGCCAGGAGTTATGTAAGGGCAGAGAGCTGTAGGAGGTTTAAATATACCTCTTAGTATGATATAGTCAGCCCAGGACACTTACAGTCTGTCTGTGGTCCAGACACAGATAACTCCCCTCCGAGCACCAAGGACACAGTAGATTAATATGGTGCCAAAGCAGATATAAAACCATTCAGTCCAATAAAGACAACAGGGTGATCAGATACAGATACACATACAGATGATCTGTAATCCACAGTAATTGATTAATAATTAATCTTTTTTTATTTCAAGTCAAGACAGTTTTTATTTGTACGGTGCCACTTCACAACAGATATCTATCTATCTATCTTATATTGTTTATAGGGACCCAACAACTCCCACCAAGAGAAAGCCGGTTGGCAGCACGCAATGATAGTAATATTGATAATAGTGATGGTAGCAGCAGTAACAGCAATGATAATATAATGCTAACTGTAATGCTACTAATGCTAATCATACTCATATACTGTGAGTAATAATGAAAGGTAATAACAGTGATAATAATTATCATTTAGTGTAGTAAATTTAGCAGCAGGTGTTATTAGGTGCAGATCTAGACTCTGCAGCTCTGGAGGCAGGATGACCTGCAGACAGTCACAGGTTTTTGGTTGAAAAGTAAAAAATAACAATAACAATAACAATGTTATCTGAAGGAATGATTACTTTGCCTTAAAAAAAAACGAAATTAAAGTAATTATAAACTTATAAACAGTATAATTACTCCAAAGAAAAGAAAGATATCATAGGCTTTGAATAAATATAAATGTAAGTCTGAAGCCAACGGTGCGTGGAGGTTAAAATATATAAATATAAATACACGCACTATAGAGAATAGCACCATGCACAAGTAAAGCCTAATATCACCAACTCACCAAGCTCCACAGACTGTTAGTTCTTATATGAATTTAATAGAAAAATGGCAGATTCATTATGTATTTGTTCAAACAATAGATGATATAGATGTGTGACAGGTAAGGATGTTAGCACCTGTTCCTGTGTTGGAGCCCATTGAACAGAGCCAGAGAGTTCAAGTATTTGCCAGGTAATCCTGGCCCCCGGCCCCTGGCATCTGGTTATCAGCTGTAAACATCAGCTGTTGTGCAACATCACACATTCCAGAGTTCAGACATCATCGTTTTGTTTTCTGAAACTGACACAGTCACCAGTGCATGGAGTTGTTATTAGATATGTACAGTTATTTTACTGCAGAGTCAAAGATAACAGCATCTAATATGTTAAAATATATTTAGAGTTAGGTTCAATATGTTTAAACTTGGTCTAGAATACGGTGAAGAAATATTTTTCATAATTCAATAAGTCATATATTATATAAAAATATATTTTCCTTCTTAGGCACAGATATATTTCTAGGTGCAGGTGATCAATTCTTTTGATTATTGGGAAACCAAACATTATTTTCTGCTTTTTTCTTTGATTTCAAATATGAGTTTCTTAAAACCTCTTTTACTATAAGAAATTAAATCCTTGCTTTTTGCTCTTTGAAAAATTAAGTCTCAATGAAAGAAAAAGCCTGCAGCTGTTGGGTTTAATAATAAATGTTCTATTAAAAAAACATTCAAGTTTAAAATCGAAGGTTTTAGAAATGATCTAAGTGGACTGACGCTGGAGGCAGTGAGTGGGTGAGGAGCCATTCTCCAGGTGTCCTGATGTAAAACTGGCAGCAGTGAAAAAAGATATATGATCGCTGCCATGTCACTGACTGAGTCCAACACATGAAACCAAACCCCGACCGCACTAAGTACCATGTCGTCTTTAAGTCTTTACACTCTCAGGGTCAGTGTCAGTTTGTACAAACTGTTTCAATAAAACATTCATTCATATAATCAAACTCATAATCATTGGGATTTGAACCTAGTAAACCCTTGGTGCACGTAGCAGCCGTGAAGGTGAATTTCACAGTAAACAGGCGGAACTCGCAGCTTGTTCCTGCTGTAACAGACTCTTTGAATTGTCCTGCAATAGATGCTGCAACAAGACAAGGGCTATTCCTGTCCCGTCTACGAATGGCAATGAACCACATCGGTTCCCCTTAGATCAGCAGAGTAACACTACACTGTCATCAAGGCTCACATTGCCAGATGAAGCCCCAATTATGGTGGATCACATCACTTGTTTGCGCCGCAGTCTGTGTCCCAAACTAAGTGGAAATTTTTCAGTCTTTGACTTCTGCAGCCGCCCCGGCACAGGGCGACCGGCTCTGACTGAAACCGGAGCTGAGGTGGGGAAACGAGTGGAAAGTGCTCCGTCACTAATGTTCCACTGGCATTGAATGACTCAGCCTCGTCAGACTGCGGGGTCAGACAGATGCAGGTTAAGTCATGCTATAGAAGCTGGGGATTAAGCAGCCTTTTGATCTCAAAGCGACACCCGCTGTCTTCAAAATACAAATGTTTTCCTCATAACAGACATTAGGGCTGTTGGAGATTGTCAAGAAGAGATTTGATTACAGGTTCCCTCTGTGCAACAGCTGGTGTGTGTCCTTAAACAGTGAAACAGTGAACCCCTGCTGAGTCCTTGTAAACAACACCAAAAGGGTGACTCTGCACTTCTGTCTTCATTTAATGGCAGCTTGTTTTTGCTTCCTCAGATTACTCTGTCCACGACTTTGGCGACCTCAACTTTCGCCACCTTGAGAAGGACGAACCCTACATGGACGTGAAGTTTCCTCGCAACGTGGGCGCAGCAAATAAGATGCTGTCCGGCGCAGTGAGCAGAGCCATCGGTGCTGGACACACTCTCGTCATGCTCGGAGGTGATCACAGGTAATTATCTCAGAATGTGGACTGCACAGAGTACTGAATGTACTGCATGTCAAGAGTGAGAAATCATGCAGTACAACTACTATAGTATTACAAGGCTACTGCATATCATTTCACCATATGTTACTGCTTTGACTCTCCTGCAAAGACGCACTCAGTCTCTCAATTTGTCCAATACAGACACCAGATATTTTAAAGACTGTCCCTGTCCTTTCATAGCCTTGCCATCGGATCGGTGAGCGGCCATGCTCAGCAGTGTCCCGACCTGTGTCTCATCTGGGTCGACGCTCACGCCGACGTGAACACGCCCATGACCTCGCCATCGGGAAACCTCCACGGACAGCCTGTGGCGTTCATGCTCAAAGAGCTGCAGGATAAGGTGAGGAGAAATATTAGGCCTCATTAAATCAAACATGCCCCCACCGACGCAGCCCCACCCACACACACACACACACACACACACACACACACACACACACACACACACACACACACACACACACACACACACACACACACACACACACACTCTTATCAGTCTGAATGACTAAACAAAGCGTCTCGCCCAGGGGCCCGTGGCCTGTAGGCGCTTTCACTAATCCATTCTTATATGCAAATGTTTGGTTGTTACGAGGTTCTCAAGCAGACACTTTACCTGTATTTAGAAGGTTAGTTGCCTCTATCAAGATACTTTTACTTTCTACAGTTTCTACAGTTCTATATTTTATCATTTTATAATATTTGATAATGGCGTGCTAAAAATGACCTTTGTGTAAATCATGGGCCAACATTAAAGAAAAGTCTAGATATCACCCTTTTTTTGTGTGTGTGTTCCTATCTTTATATAAATTCTATATTACATTATCTCCGTCTACCACAGATGCCAGATATCCCAGGGTTCTCCTGGACAAAGCCTTTCCTCACCTCGAGGGACCTGGTGTACATCGGTCTGCGGGACGTCGACCCCGGAGAGCAGTGAGTAGTTACTTATAAGAAGTTTCACCACATGTGGCTGATGTATGATAACTTTTATTTTCCAACACTTAAGCACTGTGAGAATTGATGTTGATGTTTTTTCAATGTTGTTTTTTGCAGCCACATCCTGAAGAACCTGGGTATCCAGTACTTCACCATGAGGGATATTGACAGACTAGGCATCCAAAGAGTTATGGAAGTCACTTTTGACCATCTGTTGGCAAGGTATGTCTAAGTGTTACCTATGATATATGCTGATATTCCGGTACTGTAACATTTTAATATGATTGGATGATTATTTTTAAGATTTAATGCCCATGTCTGAATTGAATGAACTTTAACTTTCTCACCTTCCTGGACAGAAAACAGCGACCGATCCACTTGAGCTTTGACATCGATGCGTTCGACCCGTCTCTGGCCCCCGCCACAGGAACGCCAGTGAACGGAGGTTTGACCTACAGGGAGGGAATCTACATCACAGAGGAAATCCACAACACAGGTACAAATGTCTACAAATATATGGTTGCAAAAGCCTAAAAAGACAGATAACAGACACCTTATTTTATCTGATTTTCTGTCCTTAAAAGACTTTTATTGTGGGGGTTTTAGTATCTAACTTGTGAATGTGTTGATGGGCAGGCCTGCTGTCAGCCATGGACCTGGTGGAAGTAAACCCCGTGCTGGGGGCCACCCCTGAAGCCGTGGAGGCCACCGCATCTTTAGCGGTTGACGTCATCGCGTCGTCTCTCGGACAGACGAGAGAAGGGGCTCACGCGTCCATCGACGAGAGCCCGTCTGCGAAGGACGACACAGAGCAGCTCCGCATCTAAGAGCATGAAGCAACGCTATGAACTTTATCAACGTCATCCCTGAGCATTCCGCAATTTTGAATACAAGACTGCAAAGACTGAATCTAATAGTAGCTCAAGTTTTGAACTTTTTGTTCCCTTCATTTTGCTGTTTAGTGTAATGTTTAAACCATGAAACATGTCTTGATTTATGAAAACCTGTGAGGAGGCTTTACTATTTTGTGGAGAGAAAATTCACATAGATAATTGTGAAAAGCCGTGGACATAGAAACTACTACACATAGCAATGGGATTACCACTCATTTTAACAGCAACGCTAACTTATTTTGCTCCTTTATGTACAAAGTAATAAATAATGAGTGAAGTGTTAGAGGACAGAACCGCCACATTTTTGTTATGTGGATGGTTTCCAAGAGAATGAACCTGCCTCAGAGGTATGATAAACCAAGTCTGACGAGGTGTGAAGTCCACAGTTTAACATGGACTCTTGTGGCTGTGCCAGATATTAAAAACTAGTAATGATGTGTTTGCACTTTTGGACCAGGTGTGGTTACTGTATTTTCTTTAGAGTTTACTTTTGTATGAACCTACCAGTACATGTACTAGGATTACTGCGTGTACAAATATTGACTGACTACATCAGTATTGATTGGCTTGAACACTGTAATATCCAGGTTTGCTCACAAATGCTGGGAAAAAAAAAAACCCAATGATTTGCTTAATTAAGCTTGAATTGATCGAATGCCTGGTCGATATTTGACTTGATGTGGCCACTGAATGACTTGTCCTTGTAACAGAGTTTATATTTTGGTCTTCCATAAATGTGATTACATTTTTTCTCCATGTGTACAGGCGTCTTATTTCCTCCCTCGTTTGTTTCATTTCCACATATTTGAACAAGACTTCACAAGAGCCTTTAGCCACCAGGTCCGGTTCTAGACTGCTGTGATTGGACTCTTAGGAGGACAACTTTATTTATATCTAGTTATCTATTCTTACATGGACTGGTATATTAAAAATAAGCTATGTGCCTTAATCTATATATTTTTCTAGTCTACTAATGTATTTTTTTTTATATTTTATATTTTATATTGCAATATCAGTTTTGAATTTTAAAACTGGGGGTGCACTGGGGCATTGTCAGCCTGTTAGCCACACTAGCAAGCTCTGTGAGTTTTGACTTTTTATATCAACAACCTGTAGAGTTAGCCATGTTAGTTTAGCACATTAACATTTTAACATTAGTTGTAAACTATATTTTTTCTCATATGGACAAAAGCAAATATTATGCTGCAGTTGACCATTGGCTGCTGATTAAGACACTGTAATATTGGGTTTGATTCAGTTGCATGTAGATGGTTCAAAATCACCTTTCTGAAAGAATTCAGTGTCTCAAAGCTGGAAAGAACCTGATCAGGTGTTCCACAGGGAACAGTTCTGGGTCCTGTCTCATTTACAATTTACAGTCATAATATTGTCTCTTCCCTAACTGACTGTAATGTCCATCTTTACACTGATGACACTGTTCTGTATTGTTTTATCTGACTCTGCAACTTGCTGTTGAGAACCTACAAATCTCTTTTAGTGCGATTAAAGATGCACTTACTGTATCAACCTAAAGCTGCTGCTCGATGCAAGCAAACCTAACTTCATGTTTTTCTCTAGAGTAAGAGATATAGATTTTAACAGCCTACACCTATCCACACTAAATGGTAGCAATATCAAAAGAGTCACGGTATAAATATGTTGGTATTTATATAACTGCAGCAAAACCCTGGATTTTTGTACAGAAACAGATCCAGCTTCTGGTTGAACTGTGTTAAAAGTTTTTCTATCAGCCCTAGATTATGGTGATATTATCTATAGACATGCTGCTGCTCTCACTCTCAAACCCCCAGACTCAGTTTATCACTCTGCCCTCAGATTCATTAGCAGAGATCCCTCTGACACTCACCTCTGCATCTGAATAACAAAGTTTATTGGTCTTCTCTGATAAACACCTGAACCTTTTAATTCATTAAGCCCTGATTGGACATTTGCCACCACGTATAACGATCTATGCTGGACTGGACCACAGGACCAGACTGAACTCGATCTACTAAGTCTTATGCTTCAAGTCCCCCAGTAGTATTTCAACATCATAGTAAATAAGAGGGACCTCAATGATCTTTAAGGTCTAATTAAATACATGAAAATGTTGAGATATTTCAGTTTGGACTGATCAGACATGGCTGAAAAATGATGCAAGTATCTGAAAAAAAGTCTCGGTTATTGCTGGTAACATAGTTATATGATTGGTTGTATTAATAAAAATCTTACATAATTTACAAGAGGTTATACAACTTCAGTATTACCCTTTGAATCCTCTATAAACCTGGAGCAGCAGGTGCGCTTTTTGTTTAGCTTTTTTTAAAGGGAATGTGAAGGAATATTTCAGATAAAAGCAAAAAAAAACTAAAAACTTTTCTTCTACCCAAACTCCCGCTCTGCATCTCATCCACACGGCCAGGTCACCAGACGTGTTGTTGTACTTGGCATCACTCTAGGAAAGCATGATATCTATTCGGAAGAACAACATTGCAGCAGCTGTGCCACTTCAGGAACACGTCACTAAAAATAACCTTATCACCCATTATTTCAGATTTAATTCCATAGTAACAGATGCTGTTTACCCAGCACTAACCTGACCCGCTCTGAAGCTTTAGCCTGTAAATAATTTTTGCCATGTCAGCTCCATAGTGTTTGTTTTCAACCATGGCCTGTTTGGCAGCCTTAAAATCGAAATATTGCAAAGCAAACAGAGGTTAAAGATTAGCTTTAATGATGTGTAAATGTCAAATAAAGAACACTGAACCCTATTTCTAACAATGATGTTTGAATTATACAGAGATTAAACAACAATATTGATCTTTAAGAACATAGTATCTGTGTTAAGAGCCCCCCCCCCCAACTTTTTCTCTGTTCACACCTCTGACTGACCAATTCTTCCTCACGTCTCAGATTTGGAAAAATCAACTCAATCCAACCATCTGGAAAAACAGATAGTTGGTGCCATTTCATCACATACTGTTAGTTTTATAAAGATAATCAACAATAGAATGGTGTTGAATACTAACAGTCATCCCACTGTGAGAATTTATAAACCTCACAGAACTGCTGTGCGTCAGTATCACTTCACAGAGTCTTCACACGGGGGACTGAGTCTCGACTGAAACCTCACAGAGAACGATCTGTGGGATCTGTAGCAGCCAAGTCCAGCACATCGTCCTGCAGGGATCACTGGAGAAAACAGTCTGAGCAAACAGTGCAAATCTCAGTTCACAGTTTGACCACGGAGCTCCTGTGGGTTCGGTCCATTAACAGGTTCAACAATATGTTATTCTTGTCAAATGGACATCACCCGGCGAGGGACAGAATCGTCTCTCAGTAAACGTTCACTTACTGAATCACTTCTTTGTCCTTGTTTGCACTCACAGAAACAGTTGGCTGAATACAGCAGAACAGCATTATTGCTAGTGAATAGTCAATGGGGACAGATGTAGAGAATCCGGGTTTGTCCCGGATCCAGAGCTGAGACTCTTTTTCAGGATGGGTAGTTTGCTCATCGTCGGAAGAACTTGAGGTAAACCACAGCGCCCAGGATGGCCAGCTCCATTAAAATGATGACACCTAAAAGCAACTTGTTCGTCATCAGCCTGAGAGACACAACGAGAAAACAGGCTCTGGTTATTGTCCCACAAGCAAATTAAAAGAAACACTGATCACACTCTATGAAATTATGACGTAAAATTAATTTATAAGTAAAAAAAACAGCGAGACTCCCAAGAGAGAACTGTCACCACTTCTGTTGATTAGAAATCATCTGAATAGATTGATTTTAAACGTTCAGAGTGATGTTATTTGAGGTCTATCATCAGCAGAACTGCAGCAATTGATCAATTAATTAGTCGATCGACAGAAATGCATTATAGTAAATTGAATATCTTTAGGTTTTGGACTGTTGATCGGAACAAAACAAGACATCTGAAAACGTCATTGGTTGTGGGAAATGATACCAGGTATTTTCACTATTTTCTGACATTTTATAGTTTAAAGGATCAATTGAGAAAACTATCACCAGATTAATCAATAAAAATAACTGTTAGTTGCAGCCATTATCACCAGTGTTGTTCAGAAATGCATTAATTAGCTAATCAGAATTAATTATTCACCAAATCCATGTGTGACTAATGATCAATGTGCGCAATAAAGTTTACTATCATACAAGCTACAGAGTCCAAAGGACAAAGAACATAACATAAATAAAGCATTCATTCATTCATTAAGTGCATGGATGAAAATGTATGAATGTAACGAGATAAATTAAACTCAGGGTTAACACTTACCGCCGCGACATGGCACGGAGGATTTTTCGACTTCGGCTGAGGTTCTCTCCAGTGTTCACCAACTACACAATAATTAAAGAAAGAAGAGATTTAACAAAACCGTGGTCTGATTATTATCAGGCGTAATTATCAGCCTCTCCTAATACTGCTGCGATGAAAAACACAACTAGTCTAAATCATACTAACCCAACTAACCAACCCAAACTAAGAAAACTCTTTTCACTTATTATATAAAATATGAGAAACAGTTGAATCACGACACGTATTTAAAACTGAAGCTATTCACACTGACACAGCACCACAACCTCATCCCTTATAACGATTCCCAGCTCACTCTGTTTCTGGTGCGGTCCAGCTGTTCCCGCTGCTCTCCCAGCTCCTCGATGATGTCTGTACCGATGTGCTCCGTCTCCGCAGCGAGGCGTTGGCTTCGTTCAATACTCTGGCTGGCGTTGTTCAGAGACTCTGTGCCCTGGAGCAGCAAGGCTCTCTGGGACTGCAGGTGTGTCTGCACAAGAATGACAGAGACAACCGGGTTAAAAGACACTGGTGAGAAGAGAAAAAACATTTACAAGGAAAGAAAACAGGAATAAACTAGAATCATGCCTCCTCCACTCAGACTAGTGTCAGGTTACATCCCTGTTTATCCAGAATCATTTAAAATATTAAACATTTGTGTGAAATTTTTCTGTTTTCTGATGTTTTGACCTTTGACCACCAAAGTCTAACCAGTTCATCTTTGAGTCCAAATGAACATTTGTGCCAAATGTGAAGGGATTCCCTCAGGTATTGTGTTCGCAAAGCCAAAATCATGTTTTGTGAGGTCACTGTGACCTTGACCTTTGACCTTTGACCACCAAAATCTAATCAGTTCATCCTTGAGTCCTAGTGAATGTTTGTGCCAAATCTGAAGAAGTTCCGTCATGGCGTTAACGACATATCATGTCCGCGAGAATGGGACGGACAACCCGAAAACAACATGGCTGCGGCTCCGACTGTCGCCGGCGCAGAGGCATAAAAACAGGAACAAAAAATATACAGTAAAACCAGAAACACAATGGACACAACCTATAACTATATTTTGACATAATCAAGGTGCTCATACAATATCAATAGTGAGGCGTTGCAATCAATCATACGGACATGTGAAGGGTCTCGGGTACGACGCCACACTCACACTTTGCTGATTTTGTGATGAATAGATGCCGTGATGACTTTCTCCCACTGCCTGAGAAGAAGAGCCAAAGCTGGGAGCAGATGTTTTCATGTCCCTCTGAAGCTTGCCCAGATCCCGGCGGTACAGGCGCAGCTTTGTACCCATGGCGTTTCGATAGGAAGGAGGGGCAGCGCGCAGCTCTTCTTCCATTCCTTGCAACTGGAGACGGATAAGGAAATTAAAGAAGATCTTTCTCTGTAAAAGTTTCGTGAAACCTGCTTGGAAACCGGACTCTAGTTTAAAGACAAGTGAAGATCTGAACACAGTGTTTGGTTTATAAAACAAGCAACAGCGGGAGAATTCTTGCAAAATAACAAAGTTTATCTCAATAACAGTCAATATTACACAGAGCTTAAATTAAAAGTACAGATCCTCCTGGTCAAATATTACAGAAATACAAGAGAAAGTTGTTCAGTCAGTTTGTTTGCTTGCGTTAAAGTACTGCAGTATTTAATTTTAAAAATACTTAAGTATTGAAAAGTACATGTTTGTCAACACGTTGTTGTATTGTTCCTCAGTGTATTTAAAGAACCAAATGACTCTGAAACAACCTGCTGAAGCACCAACTGACTGTAGAACCTGAAGAATAAACAGCTTGTACAATATGATACAAACTCTTTTAGGAAACGGCCATAAAACAGCTGATCCAACAAAAGGAGCCATTGTTGTTTTCATATTTCTGTCTTTGTTTAGGCAGGGATGAGGTTTGGTCGTGGTAAACACAAATCAAAGATTTAAAACTAAAGGAATCTCTCTTTATCTCTAAAATGTCAAACACTGTCAGACCTGCCACTGCCAGGTTCAAACTGAACTGTTCAAAGATGTAAATGCAGCAGTATTACAGTATTTTCAAAATAAAAGACAATGCATTCCACTGACTAAAAGCTGCTTCAAAGTAAGAGTCAAAAGTACAATATTTGTCTATTTAAGTGTTTCCAAAACAAAATATACTCAAGTAAAGTACAGATACTTGAAAAACATACTTAAGTACAGGTAAATGTAGTAAATGCACGTGGTTACTGTCCACCCTGCTGTGATGTAAGTACATTTAAAATATCAGATATCACGTCCGACACAAATCAAAGAGAGCAGCTCACCACTTCCTCAGCCTCCCCCTGCCGCTCATCGAAGGTCCTCACCAACCTCTTCCTCTCCTCTGCGGATAAAACAACACAAGTTTCCCTTTACACAGCACACGTGAACACATCTTCTGAACTACCTGTCATGTTGATCAGTTGGTCAGAAGTAAAACAACAACAACAACACACAATGTTTACCTCCGTTGCTCTTCAGAGCTCTGTCTGGGATTAGCTTGAGCTCTTCGTACAGAGATCGGTAGATTTCGTGCATTTTCTCGAACTCCTCCGACGACATGTTGAACCAACTGTCCGCCGCTCTTTCTTTACAAACCGCTTCGTCTTTTGCGGTAAAACAAACCACCGATAACGGTCACAACAGTAAATGAATCCTGTGGTTTTGCTTTGATGTTAATCAGATCCCCGCGACTCTTCCGCATGATGGGCCTCGTGACTAAGTGCCTAAAAACGCCAAACCAAAAATCAAATATCAACATAATTTGGTATAAATTTTTTTTTTTTTACTAAGAATTAAATCTAAAAAACTAATACTAAACCTTACACTCCAAAGGTTGTGAATATAATGCAAAAACTACGTGAAAACTACGCAAAACCACAGCGATAACTATTTTATTCAGGCGCTATGCAGACAGCTTTCACGAGGGCCTTCTGGGAAATGTAGTTTTAAGAGCATAGTGTAAAATAGCAGTTTGGTTTTTTAAATTATTCATGTAGTGATATGTGTTTAGAACTGTTGAATAGGCCTTATTACCACTGTACTACCAGCTACTAAACCATTTCGGTTACAACAATTCATTTTAGTTATTTATTTAATTTTAAGTATAAACTTGATATGTTTGACCCCTTACATGTAAACTTATGTTGTTTGTATTTATTTACCCATTTTCATATTATGTACTTTTTTAAAATGTATTTATTTGTATCCGTGTTTGTTCACGGTAATCACTGATTTTCTCTGGTTTTTCATGTTTCTTCTTTTTTTCTTTAAAAAAAAATTGTATTGTGACGCCAAATAAAGTTTCTGGAGAAACAGAAGTTATTAGAGATGACTTGTATTAATCAGTCCCAAGGTAATTTAATTCGCTATAATTATACTGATGTCCTGTTTGTCTGTGATAAGTGGCTATTCTATATGCAATGGCTATGCTATAATTATCAATCAATCAAACTTTATTTGTATAGCACTTTTCATACAGGTTAGTGCAGTTCAAAGTGCTTCACAGGCTGATGAGCTAACAAGAATCAAGTAGCTTAAGATGAGCTATAATAGATTTTAAAAGCTATAATAACATTAGTAAACAAAAGGGGAAAAAAAGTGAAATTTTACTTTTTGAAACACAACAGGAAAATAAAAAGACAATGTGCCGACACAAATAAGTGTAATCATAATGTAAAACAATTAAGCATCAGTTTTTTTTCTGGTCAGGTGGTAAAAAACTACAATCCCATGATTCCATGCGCGGTGTATCCGTCACCCCCGCTACGCTCTGCACCCCTCTATGCTTTGACATCAGCTGTTCTGCCCACAGAACAGTGGCATCCTGCCGGAGGAGACGGAAAGGCGCAGATCCGCGGCACAATGCTGCTTTTATTAATTATCGCGGGCCTCGGAGTGGTGACGTTACTGGTGATTTTATTTGCGCCACATATCCGGTAAGAACCAAAGATTACACTCATTCAATCCAATACAAATCCAAGTGTTACACACACATCACGGGCACGGTTGTTACTTGGTTGACAGGGCAGTACATTGCACTGATGTAATTATTACGATGAGGTGCGTTTACATTACGAAAGCACTGTGTATATATCTACTTCACTGATCGTCATTTTTAAGTTGTTTTTATTTTCCTGTTATCTATTATCTGGCACGACGCTGATTTTCTGAGCAGAAAATCAATACAACAGAACGATGGAGCTGTGGGAGTTTTAGCTCGGAGGTGAAGCGGGTGTCTTCCAGGCCTATCAGGAGGCTGAGCGTGGGAGGAGTTATATTTGTATGCATTACTCCAACACAACTATTGGTTATGGGACGTCCCTGCTCAGTGGCGTGGGTCGTACGACTTGACGCTCAGGAAGGTTCATGATCCAAGTTTCTCTATGAATAATTAAGCCATGTGTCCACATGTCCATATGTCCAATCTAAACCAGGACAGAGCTTATAGTGCCTGTAGAAGAGGCTGCCAGTCAGTCAGAAGGAGCTGTCTGCTGTGGGACATGACACTGTGCTTCCATCATTAATTCATCAGTGGTAATTGTGCATCAACAGAAAGTATGCGGCAGGAGGAGTGTGCATGTCCACAGCTCGCCTGGACGGGAAGACAGTCCTCATCACTGGGGCCAACACAGGGATTGGGAAGGAGACAGTGCGGGACTTGGCAATCAGAGGTGACTCTTTAGTTTTACCCTCAAATACTCTGTAGAGCAGAGAGCCTCTTTACAGGCGAATATAATATATGTACACATGTTGAACTTCCATATAATTATAATATAAAAACCATTAGAAATCGGAAATAATTCATAAATTGACATATATACAAATGTGTGTTTATATATTTATATCGTAGACATGTTACATATAAAGCCTGCTGATACATGTTGATATGATCTTTTTTATAAAGTCACGTCTGTGTGTTGTTCATAGCTTATGATGATTTCACTCACATGACAGGGGCTCGGGTCATCATGGCGTGTCGAGACGTGGAAAAGGGCGAGGAGGCTGCGGCCAGTGTACGAGCTGCGTACCCCAAAGCAGACGTGGAGGTTCGAGAGCTGGATTTGGCAGATACCTGCTCCATACGTGCCTTCGCACAGAAATTCCTGAGAGGTAAACACTCGCATCTGCCTACACAGCCCCAGTGTGTCGTTATTGATCAGGTATCACAGCAGCTGCGTTTCTTTTGTTTTTGTGACGTCCTCTTCCTCAGAGGTCACCCATCTTCATATCCTCATCAACAACGCCGGGGTGATGATGTGCCCTTACACAAAAACCATTGATGGCTTCGAGATGCACATAGGAGTCAATCACTTGGGTAAGACTTCACAGACATTTAATGGAATCAATCAAATCAGTCAATCAATCAATCTAATGGAGGAACTGATTGATTCACTCAATGGATATGAATTGTCAGAGTAATATTTCATGCACAATTAATCAGTCAAATCAACAGAAGTGACTCATGTTAAAGCTGCGAATCCAAACTTACATGTAAGAACATCAGCTGATCATTTCAGAAACATTTCTTCAGCATCATCGGGGCTTATTGTTTCGCTTCAATATTATATATTTTTTTGGCACGTCATATGTGGCTAATGATGATGCTAACTTCAGAGGCTATTAATATTAACAAATACCAAATTTACAAATAAGAGTTATTTTCATTCACACGTTTGATGCCACTTACTCTCAGGAACTAATGTTGTAATCAGTCTCAAAACTGGGAAATAAAACTGAAGGTAAAATGAGTTGAACTAAGAATAATAATAATTAATCGTCAGCTGATTAGATCCACTGCTCAACCAGAAGACACGGTTTTAATTACATGCACATTATGAAGAGAATTAGAAATGTGAAGTGTTGATTTTACAGTCAGGATTGGTATCGGAGATTATCTGATTAAATCAAGGTTATATATATATATATATATATATGTGTGTGTGTCTCACTTCTGGCAGGTCACTTCCTGTTGACATCCCTCCTTATCGGGCTGTTGAAACGCAGCGCGCCGGCCCGGATCATCGTGGTCTCCTCTCTGGCACACAACTTCGGCTGGGTCCGTTTCCACGACCTTCACAGCCAGGGCAGCTACAACAGCGGATTAGCATACTGCCAAAGCAAACTGGCAAATGTGCTCTTTGCCAGAGAGCTGGCCCGCAGACTCAAAGGTGCACAAACACACACATGTACAAAGAAACACACACACACACACACACATGTGAGAGTGCACAGATGTGGTGCTCTGCTCTGGCAGACACAGTAGTGAAGGAGAGTGGATCAGTGATGTGAGGTGAAGAGATAAAGAAAGTCCTTTTCTTCCTGAATTCTTATAAACATGTTGATTTTGCCTGAAAGTGTGAGGCTGTTGTGAATTTAAATTTCACTGACATGACGTCACCGTGACTTTCATTCAGAGCGAGCAACGCGTCTCACCAGCGGCTTCTTCAGGTTCACAGGTGTGATAAATCCGCACACGTCGGTCACATGATCGATCAATCATCATAGTCTTCATTTTGTTATTCAGTGTTTAAACATTCTTTCAAGAGACAAACATTTTACAAAAGCTAAAAACATATGAAGAAAACAAGACAATAATATATTACATTATCAATAAAGCTCACAGTGAAGTCATCTCAGTCGCTGGTTTGATTCTCACTTGATCTCTAGTATCGGCTGCATGAGGAGACACAAATGGAGCATCAAAGGATTCTAGTTAGGTTCAGTATATATGAACAGAAGAAGAAGTAGTTTGGCAGGTCACATAAACAACAGTATCCTCCAGTATTCAGCACGACACTGCAGATAAGATATCTCCCATAGTGACCCCGACTGGTTGTTTCTCACAGGCACCAATGTGACGGTGAACTCAGTCCATCCGGGGACGGTGAACTCTGACCTGACCAGACACTCGACTCTCATGACGATATTCATGACGGTCTTCTCCATGTTCGTTAAAACCCCCCGGGAAGGAGCCCAGACCAGCATCTACTGTGCTGCAGCGGAGGAGCTGCACTCTGTCTCCGGGAAACACTTCAGGTAGGCCACACCAGTGGTCAGGTGACAGACAATGCTAATATGCTAATGTTTAGCATCTATAGATTTGCAGGTACTTGGTAATAACCCGGAGTACTGGACGAATTTACATTTTGGAATCACAAAAAAACAAAAGCAGTTCGTGCTGAGGAGACCGTGCATCCAGTGGTTGCCAGGACATTTCCCTTGAAGTCATGATCACCGGAGTAATCAGGATCTATCCTCTGGCGATCAGGAATGTCTGTCACAAATTGGCTTGACAATCCATTCATCCATCCAGGAACCAAAGTGATGCAGCAACCAACCGATCTGCATCCTACTAGAATGGTTAAAAAAAATTAAATCCAAGTATGTGATTTGGTTTAGTTGAAAATGTTAAACTTTTCATATTCAGGATTTTCTGAAACGTCTGACGGAGATGAACCTGTGGAACCAGAGACACTGGAAACACAGGCAGGCGTGTTTCAGCTCTTCTTGTTTTATCTCTTTGCAGGGAAGCTATACTTTAATGTAGGACCGTCTTATTGTCTGCTGCTGTTTTTGTAAATCCATTTTAAAATCTGAAGTATTTATTGATGGATTAATCGTTCATTAATAAATTCTTTTTATAATTCCTATTTTTCATGCCTATTAAAACATGAAATTAAAGAAATTATTACTTTTCCTGAGACATCCCTGCTCCTCCGTACACTTCCAGATGTTGAACATCACTGTAGGTTTCCACAGATGGAAGAAATTTAAATGTGCTGTAGGGTAAGAGAGGCAGCAGACGATCAGAGCTTGATTTTAAAATCTTACAATCACAGCTACGATTTTATTTTCCTCCTTTTTAAGAGCCACGTCAAACACTTCCTCGTTTCTGTGGACAGATAAAAATGAATTATGATACCAATCCATATCCTCATGCACAAGGTCAAAGTTTAATTAGATCACTGCACCTAGAGGTGACTCACACCGTCATTGGCCCTTATGTAACGATCATTCCCCCTTCCTCTCGTTCCAGTGACTGCGCCCCTGCCTTTGTGGCCCCACAGGGAAGGAGTGAGGAGACGGCGAGGAGGCTGTGGGACGTCAGCTGCGAGCTTCTTGGTATCGAGTGGGACTGATTTAACTTGTAACCATCATCTATCTCAGTTCTCCGAGGAGTCCTTATCCTTTCTGTTATCATTCTTTCGTTTGTTTCATTATGGTTTTGATGTTCTGTACTTTGAAAGATTCTTACCTAATAGGCAGTCAGGTAATTATATAAGAGGTACTATAATGTGAAGTTGCTTCTATTTTTTTTTTTTGTGAAATAATGCAGTAATTACATTATAATAACTCAAGTCTCTTGATGCTCTACGACGGCTCCACGAAACGAAAGCGCTCAGCTGTATTAACATGTAACAGACTTTTTGACCTTATATTTCTGTGACACAATGTGACGACAGTGTGGGCAAAAAAAAAAAAAAAAAAAAGCAACTTGATGTATTGTAATGCTGTAGGATACTGTGAAGGGTCAAGCCAGGGTAAAAGACCAGCACCTATCCAATATTGTGTTTTCTGATCGCTCCAGACTTTGCAGCTGAACTGCTTGACTCTTGTGCCAGCATTTCTAAACAATTGCAGGGTTTCTTACAGTTTCCAGGTTGATTTAATGAGTAAACTACTGAAGATCAGCGTCAGTCTGAGCCACGATTATCGCCTGAATTGCATAAATGTATTTTCTGATAAATGTAGAACATGTAGGTTTTGAGAAAAGTTTTTTCTATTTTAACCAAATCAGAGTTAGAATCGTGTCACTGCAGTACATGCAGAGAGATTTTTTTTTTCCTCCATTTGCATTGCCAAAAACTGCACATTCCCGGAGGAACTACAGTTTTGCATTTATAAGGATTTCCCCGACTCATGTTTCCTTCTCAGCATTCACAAGCAAGGTTGCCAAGAGTTTACATTCTGTTTTATACAAGCGAAACATGCCTTTTACTACACTTACATTCATGTTAAGAGTTGAATGTTTACATATGATGTAAATAAACGGAAATATTACTATAAAAAAGTCGCCGTATTGATCCTTTGAAATCATCATCCATCAGCAAAAACACAGAGAAATGAATCATCGGCACAGAACAAGAGTTTCCAGTTCGATCAGAGACGACAAACTATATAAAAAGGAAAGTTCACACGTCACACATTCACATTCTGACAAGAGCTAAGTTGTAAGTGCACATATTGTAAGCTATGACTCTTAGGCTGAGCTAATATTAGCTGTATTTATAAGATATCTTTAGAAGCCAAATGCCAAAACAATTATGCACCGATCAGCCACAACGTTAAAACAGGTCTCTGGTTTTAATGTTGTGGCTCCTCAGTGTATATCTGTATGCTAAATATGTAGCTAAGGCTAGCAGTCTCCATGAAGTTACTGATCCCGATCAATAAACAGTCCAGCACATAACCCTGTATAAAATTTGGGGATTTTTTGGTTTAAATATTGTTTTTTTTTTGTGCACATTAAACAAACAAGATCAAACTGTTTATTCAAGATGAATTTTGTTTCCTCTGGACGGTGCCAGGCTAGCTGTTCCCCCCGTTTCCAGTCTTTATGCTAAGCTAAGTTAGCAGTAGCTTCATGTTTAGCAAACAGAGAGCAGTATAAATCCTTCCCATTCAGCATGTTTCCTTTAATATCAAGAAACCAGGCAGCATTAAGTTTCCTTTTATTTTTTATTTTTTTTATTATTATTACACTTTTTTATTATTATTTCATTTTCATTTTATTTGACAAGTGATGGCGAAATCAATTACATTTCACAATCATTAGTCCCTGCATCATTAGAGCAGTTACTTTATTACATATTTTTTTAATTTCTTCCCCCAATAGAAGTTTATTTCTTTAAACTCACTGATATAAAGTGCGGCAGTGATGAGACAACAGTCCGAGTTCAGGAGGATGAGAGCGCAAGAACGTCTCAAAAGTCTAAACCGACTCCATTCGACCTCTTGCTGATCAGCGCTCGCCATCACAGGAGGATCGGTCTTCAGACGAGTGCAGCAGAGGGAAGCAAGGCAAAGGGACGACACAGTTTCTCCTCTCAAGAAAAGACGAACTTCTCGACCATGTGATCAGAGCAGCTCTGAAATGCACATTCTTGTCAAGGCAGCTTCAGCAGCGATGGGGCGATTGTCGTGTGAGTGAATTAAAAGGCGTGAGTTATCCAGGTCGCAGGTTTGTGAGGAAAGCAGGCAACAAAAAAAAAAAAACAATAATGCACATCGACAGATCGCATGTGGCCACAGTTACAGTTAAATCCCTTTTTCTAAACACTATTTGACTCATTATCTGTGTGAGTTAATCATTATGGATTTATATAATTCACTGTGGGTCACGTCTCACAAGAGAAGAAAGTGAAAAGCATGATTTAAAATTAGTGACAGTGGTGATCATTACCCAAACACAAGATGACATATAATGAGACACAAAAACTAAAGGCTAGACAGTTGATTTTCTGGATAATGAATTAAACCTGATCTAGAAGTCAGTCCCTTTCTGTATCCAACCTAAAACTTGTCTTAAATGCCCTTAAATACTTCAAATGGTTTGATATTAATTCCCCTTATCATAAAGGGACTGTATGCTGAAAGCCAGAAAATGTGCTACACAATGTAAAACAGGGAAACAGCTTCATCGGGATTACAAAAACAAGACGACATTTTCAGTTTCTTCAAGGGTTTTGAACTTGTACTGTTCTTGGTCGTAGGTTTTTACGTCTGTTCTCCACACGCTGACACAATGACGACATAAAAGGAAAAAGGACCTACACGTTTATCAGACGCTTTCCAGTCAGTTCAAGATACTTTCCCTTCAGGTTGAGGTAGGAGACGAATCTTCAGTCAAATACTGAGTTACTGTGTTGATATACAGAGTGAGAGCGACTGCGTCTGTTCACACTGCAGCTGTGCAGTAGTGTTATGTAAGATCTGTCACTCCAGTGCAGTAACATTGTTCCCTCTCAAACACCGTACAGATGAGAGATAACAGCCAAATATTTCCGCAGTGGAAACAAAGCACGGCGGTGATTCGTTAGATTCACAGACGGGAAGGCCGCAGTAAAGTAAAGAGAGAGAGAGAGAGAGAGAGAGAGAGAGAGAGATCGTCAGGGTTTCTGGATGTTTCTGTCCTCTCTGGTGCAAAGCTGTTGTTGTTCACCTCTGACCACACCTGGTATCAGTGACAGCTCAGAAGTGTGTTTTGTTGCACACATAACCAGACCTGACAGAGGACACCTGTTCACAACCGCAGCAAGGTGAGAATTAGAAATCAGGGGACGTTAGGTCACGTCTCAAAGCGACACAGAAAGGACTGTAAGTTTTAGAATTAACTGACAGTTGAGTCCATTTCTGACCCGAGTTCTACTTCTTCAGCACATACTGAGTGATACTATGAGCAGCATGATTCAAAGCTACATACAAAGCCAAATCTGGTGCTTCCGGGTCAGACGCTGAAGATGAAACGTCTGAATCCAGCCCATATAATACAAAATATTAAAGACAGTGGGGTTAGTCTTACTTTGGTTAATGGGGAACCGATTTTACGCATCAAACTCTGTCCTGTCTGCTCTCTGACAGTGAGCGGTCTTATCGATGTGAAAGCTCACGGATCACTCACCTCTACAGCTGTGTAACATTAGAAACCCTGGATCCTCTTATTTGCGCTTCATTTGCGGCTCATCTGTTTTTCGAGGTTGAAGCGCTCCGTGTAATCCCTTGTTTGTGCCGACTGCGCCTTTACCTGGCGTTGGTTCGGGCCTGGCGCTGCTGAGATGACTTGTTGTGATGTTCAGACAGCCACTGGCAGCAGATGTTTTTCATCACAGAGTCCTGCGCTCCCTCGGCGGCCTGGAGGACGTCCTGGACCAACGGGCCGGCCCGGCTCGGGTCCAGCTTCACCGCTAGCAGGTACGCCGGCCGCAGCTTACTGCACAGCAGGTAGGCTTTGATCTGCAGGTGATACCATTTTTATAAGCAGGTCGTCTTAGTCCAGTGGAACGAATACTGAGAATTTATTATGACAAGAACCAAAGGAAAACAGAGTGATATCGCTGGTGAGGGGGGAGGACAGGAGGAACGGTCAGTGTGATTTCTACATGTGGAACAATGACGGTGAAGGAGGATAAAACATGATGCAGACAGTTTTACATCACCTTGTTCTCTGTGCTCTTGGTTTCCAGAATGAGACTTTCCAGCTCCTTCGCCTGAATCAGAAGAAGAACAACAGAGTCACGGTCACAACTCACTCCATGTCTTATCCTTATCTATCTATCTTTGTTGCACTAGTGTCAGACGGCCTCTGTCACCCACATCAGCTGGGGTTTTATCTGCGACGGAGACACAGCTGAGGATGAGGCCGTCGCAGTCGTTTTTGGTGGCGGTGCCCGATTCGCCGACGCATTTCAGCAGCTGCCGCACGGCTCCGTACTGCCTCTGTCGGACGAGCCTCTGGCCGGCCCGCGTGTAGACGGCCTGGGCCTCCAGCTGGAAGTCCTGAGGCGGGAAGAAGTGGAGGGAGGGAGGGAGGGAGGGTTTACCACGAGTGTATTTTTCTTTTGTGTGAATTCATGTTTCTTTTTTTGTTTTCTTTTTTTCTAATGAAAATGTAGACTGTGTTTTCCTCTCCTACATCATGTGATTCTTTTACTCAATAAAACATATGCCTCAAAAAACAAACAAACTACAAAACATGTTTGGAGAATGTGTAAATGGGGAAAGAAGAAGTGAGTAACTCTGAACTGGAACAGACGTCCTGACAGAACCCTGAGGATTGTGTTGCTGCACTTTTCAAGATTAAGGTCAAAGTTGTTTTTATTTTCTCCCGAAGGAGAAAAACTGTCTCCGATTAAAGAAATCCAGCTTTGAAAGAAGAACACATGAACTCACCTGTATGACTCTGTAAGCGATGCCAAACCCCTCCTCGATGTTTTTTCCTCCCAGCATCACCTGCAGTTAAAAACATATCACACAGTCCCAACCAGGTATTTCATATTTTACATTATTTATAAATACAGTTCAACTGAAGAGATATTCCTTTGTCCCATTATCAGAGCAGCACTAAACCACAACAGGTAACAGCTCTCCTATCAACATTCATTATCACGGATTGTACATGAAAGCACCGGGATAACCTTCACCTTACAGGCGACCTCAACCTTCATGGGACTCCCCCCAAACAGAGTAGGTGGTGAAGTGGCTCCGGAGGACCTGGAGGGAGCAGCGCTGGTCTGCGGAGACCTGGAGGAGGCGGCAGACTCGCAGCGGTGGAGGAAACGCGTCACCTCCAGCTGGAGCTCGATCGTGTTTATGTGCCTTATGAAAGTGAGAGCGAAAGTCTGTTTGACAGGTCGCGAACACGTACGAGGGAAAAGTAAAGGAGCACAGGAATGAGTTATTTCCATCCCATGAAACTGAAACAAAGATATGTGAAATAACCTGGACACGTCACCGGACGACATCGTCTTCCTCAATGAGTTGACCTGAGATTTTCTCCTCCCGGCGCCTCGACCTTGCTGCTCCTGCAGGTACGTCCTCAGGTGCTCTTTGGCTCTGACCAACCAGCGCTGCACAAAGTCAAGGTCAGGGTCAAGGTCAGCGGCAGGGTTCACTTTCTCAAACGATTTTATAACTGTGGAAGAAAAAACAAAGAGACACACCTGCTGTTCTCCCAGCTGTAGGTACGAACTGGCCCCGTGTGTGAAGAACCGGATGCAGGTCATAGCTGCACGTACGTGATCCTGACAAGGTAAAGAACATTTTGCAAATTACTGAAAAGATAAAAGCAAATATTATAAACTTAAAACTATAAACTTGTTTATTTTTTCAGACTTGTTTGCAGTGGTTCCCAACCTGAGGGTCAGGGCCCCTCCCAGTGGTCACAAGATGAATTTAATGTGTTGAGACATGATTAGCTGGGAAGTTTTCTCTCATCTTTGTTTTTTTTTCTTGCAAAATACTGCAGCCTGAACTCTTTAGGACTATAATTTACAATAATATGTTACATGTCTTAACAACCAGGCCTCCAGGACGCCCCTGTATGGACATTAATAGGGAAATATTAACGTTTGTTAATGGTCAACTGGCCTTTAACCTTTGATTTCCAAATTAAAAGAGGAGATGGAAACAAACGACTCGAACCATCATGAACTGTTGGAGCTGGTAGAGCGTGTTAAAGTATCCGCGCCGCTGCAGGAACTGGCAGGAGGCGATGAGGTAGCGGCTGCATGTTTCCAGGCCCGGGTCCAGTTTTTCCAGGATCCCCTGCAGCGTGCCAAGACGCCCCCGCTCCAGACTGGGCTGCAACACACCCTCCAGAAACACCTCCTCCGGGCAATCCTGAGCCATGAGACGGTAGAAAAGGAAATTAATTAAAAATTAAAAGACAAGTGACATCGACTACATCATACATTCTTCTTCTTTCTTCTTCTTCTTCAGAGGAGGTGCAGACATATTCCATCACCTACTGCTTCATTTTTGGACCAATTTAAAATAAACCAGGGCGAATTAACTCACTTTGAATTCACCTTGTTAACGCTACAGAGTCTGAGGAACCTGACGTCCTGCCAGATTCGAGATCTTGGAAACAGAGGAGGGTGAAATCAAATCTGAAGTTGGCTCAGAGTCTGACTCCAGGTTTTATATTCCCTACAATGTCTCACCTTGTTGAGCAGGTACGTCAGGGCCTCTGTCATGCAGTCGTGACGCACGTGGAAGCAGATGAGCGCCAGGTGAGTGCCATATGTGTTCAGGTAGTACAGACACTCCTGGTGGAGGCGGCCGCTCTGCGTTTGTCCCTCCGGTCGCTCGACGGGACCTGCGTCGCTCAGGGCGTCCTCCAGCTCCCGCAGGGACGCCAAGATGTCCTCACCATAAGACTGAGACACACACACACACACACACACACACACACACACACACACACACACAGGAACAAACAAAGGGTCATGACTTTATAATGCACATGAGCAAATATGAAAACACAGTGTATATATATGTAATTCAGTCTAATCCACTCAAAGCACAGTGTGATATGATCAGAACAGGTGTCACTGATGCACACACACACTCTCTGAAGAATACACACACACTTAGCAAAGCTCCGTCACTGGAAACTCCCACATTCACCCAGGCCAGCAAACGTCACACATGCTATTACGTACAAGCTTTTCTCTGAACGTGTCGAAGCCAAGACGAGATTCCTAAGGTGTCATGTATCCGGGGGTGGGCGGTGGGGGTTGGGGGGTGGGGGTGGGGGGGCCTGTATGTTATTACAAAATTTAATTGCTGCAAAACTATAATAGAAACAGTCAAAGATCTTTTCATGGTCATATTCCTCAGATGAATTTGGGGTTTGTGGCTCGTTATTTTCAAATGAACTGCACACACATGTTTGGCCTCTCTGTGAGCTACAGGTCGCCACGTCTTCCTGCAGGCTAGCTGCACTAAAACTTACACAACTAATCACTGTGATCACGTATTTGACAAGTGTAAAAAGATAAGAGGCTTGTGTTGGTTATATATGATGGTGTGTCTGATGTAAGGACGGTGAGAGCTGGGGGATGTGGAACGTGTTTAAAGTGCAGCACTCGTGCAGGATAAATTACAGGAATCACTCAGGGACGGCAGGATACACAGGAACATATTTTGTGTCTGTTAATGGAGGCCCGAGACTTAATAACTACCGCGGTCAGAGTGGGTCGTACGGCGGTCTCCAGGTGCTGGACGATCTCCTGCAGCAGTAAGGGACCCAGGTTGAGCTGGTTGCGGTCCACAGGAGCCTTCAGACAGCGGGAAAACTTCTCCCTCGCCCCTGAAAGGTTCCCTCCCTTCAGAGAGGCCATGCCCCACGCCTGCCATACGCCACCAGGGTCCAGGCCGCTCTTGGTAGACACCTAGCATCACAAACAATCATGATCAATGAAAACACGCCATGGAGTTACACTTTCTGGAAGTCATCATTTATCTAAGAGCGTGCAGTAGCTCCCAACATAACCAGGGTGGGAAGAGAGCTGATAGCGCATCAGGTTGGGTGTAAGATCAATCAGCTCGTCCTTCGAAGGGATTCCATCGAGGAGATTTATGAGGTCATCTTGACCTTGACCTTTGACCCTTGACCCCCAACATCGAATCACTTCATCCTTGAGTCCTAGTGAATGTTTGTGCCAAACTAGAAGAAGTTCCGTCGAGGCGTTCCTGAGATATCGTGTCCATGAGAATGGGATGGTCAGACGACCACAGAAAAAACAACATGGCTCCTCCTGACCGTCGCCGGCGCGGAGGAACAAAAACACAATTGAACCTTGCGCCTCACCTCCACTGCGAGCTGGTAGTGCTCCGCCTCCAGCAGCTGATTGCGGAGACGCGTGACAGCAGAGGTCTCCAGGATGTCGTCCAGAGAAGGAATATATTTGTAGTTGGCCGTCACTAGAATCTTAAGCACGTCTACTTTACTGATGTAACTGCGGACAGAGGAGGAAGA
Organism: Seriola dumerili; assembly: GCF_002260705.1. Classification (NCBI taxonomy): domain Eukaryota; kingdom Metazoa; phylum Chordata; class Actinopteri; order Carangiformes; family Carangidae; genus Seriola; species Seriola dumerili. Next base: position 180,169 of record NW_019175066.1, read on the forward strand.
AACGTGAGAAACAGAGAGACGGTCAGAGATCTGTCTACGTCCGTCACTGCTACATGGAATTAAATGAGGAAGTTAGTAATGACACACAGGATCATGTGGTTGACAACTCATCTGAAAGACCCTGAGTCATCTGGCGAAAGAGGAGCAAAGAGCTCGAGCTTCTGAGAACAACCACGACTTCAAGGACCTGGGTGTCTGAATGAAAGGAGTCACTATGGAGGAGTTCAGCCTCTTTTCATTGTTCTGGTTCTATCGTCACTTGTTCTGCATCAACTAGAGAAACGTCTCCTTCAGAACCTCGTACTTTTCTTAGGAGTTGGTCGAGACCAAACCAGAGCTAAAAGCAACATCATTCACAAACCAGACCAGAAACACAACTCTCTCTCCTCCCTCACTCCCCCCTGTTGCTTTTCTTACAAACGTGTTTACGTCACAGTCACCTGGGGTCACGTCTCACCTGTCGCACAGGGCGAGATCCTGGTTGCGGCCGACCTTGACGAACATCAGCTTGGCGCTGAAGAGCAGCCGCCGCATGATGTCGGTGAGGAGGCAGGCGTCCACCTCGGGGTTGGTCAGCTTACAGGACAGAGAGCGGCAGTGGACGATGAGCTGGTGTCCGCAGGATGTCTGGTCACTGTGCAGAGACAAAATGGCCACGCAGAGGTACGCACTGGGAGCCTGGAGGGTTGCAGCAAAACAACATCGTTAATCACCATTAATCATCATTAATCACCATTGATCTAACTGTGTTCACTGAGCTGATGCTGCTAGAAATCATCTGTTAAGGAAAATGACCTCAGCTCGTCGTGTCATACTCGTAGACAGATTGTAGAAACTATTAAAGTCGTGGACGACAGCTTCCCTCCGTCGGCTCCCCGTCTGTTTCAGAAGTGATTTTAAGATTTCACTGATCACTTTTATTATTAATCCTCGGTCAGGTCCGTCTGGTCGCTGCACAGTCGAGGCTTAAACCTAAAGGTGACCGAGCTTCTTAAAACTCATTTTTACAGACTTGCTTTTATGTGATGTCGTCTTTTTTAATCGTCTGTTTATCGTCTCCACATCACCCTTTTATTGCCTTTACTGTGTTTGTGTACCTGTGTGTGTGTGTGTGTGTGTGTGTGTGTGTGTGTGTTTTTATTTATTTGCTCCCTCTAAATGTCTTTATTTATAATGAATTATATTGTTTGTTTTTTGTTCTGCTTTTGATTTGTTCGTCAAAGCACTTTGTGAACTCAGATTTTAAAGGAACTATATAAATAAAGTTATCATCATGATCTTATACGTCACCTTCGACATGTAAAGGTAACCTGCACACAGCTCAGTTACATCCCATCCTGCACAGTGATAAATGTTCAGACCTGTTCGTAGTAGAACTCGCTGCGCTGCAGCTGGTTCTCTGCAGAGTTGGTGCTGAGCTGAAAGTGTCGATGGACGACTTCAGGCAGGTGCAGCATCCCATCTAAAGCTTCCTCCGTCACCGCAGGGCTTCCAGCCACTGCACACAGAGAGAAGCACAGACGGGCCTCAACCTTTTTCTTCTCCAGTAAACTAAAAAGGAAATTGCATGAAAGCAGCAACATAACATTTGTGATTTCATTTACCTTCAGCTGGTTCCAGCTCATCGTCAGAACTGCACATGGAAAAGAAAACGCACAAATAAATTTCAAATCACAGAAATATGTCCCTTCTAAACCTTTTCTCTAGTGAAGACCAACTAATTCAAACTCTCAAACTTTATTCTGTCCTGTTGTTTGTCAGGTCAGACCGTTTGAATGTTCCCGTCAAAAGCTCGGAGTGATTTCTAGATCACGCCGCTCCAAATACTGTTAAATTGTGTGCTGTTAAAAACGCCTCATAAGAGACTGATGTTTGTTTGACAAGTGACAGGATCTCACTCTGGGTGAAAGTAGCTGAAACACTGGTCACAGACTCTGACTTCCTCTCCTGGACTTCCCTCGACAGGCATCTTACGCTCAGAACAGGCGTGACAAACCAGACGCCCACATCTCCGACAGTGATGCCGTCTGTTGAACTAAAGGAAAAATATTTAATACGTCGTAAAGTTTCTTCTTTTTAATTCGTTAAAACACCAGTGAGTCTCACACCGTTTCCCCCACTCACCATGGTGAACCTCTCTCGCTGGCAGACCATGCACACGTGCTGCTGGGTGTCAGGGACCCAGTCTTTACGGGCTGGGGGTTGGTCCGGAGGCTGGAACTTGGCGGGCGAGCGGCGTTTTCTCCCTGCTGAGCTCCGATCCCTCTCCCTCTCCGTGCTGTTGGAGGAGGGGGTGTGTGTCGGGGTGCTGCCTGTAAAGAAGAAGACAATTCCTCAGGGAAGTCTTGAGTAATGACTTAAAAGTGTTTGAGGTCACCGTGACCTTTGACCCCCCCCCCAAAATCTAATCAGAGTCCAAGTAAATATCTGCGCCAAATTTGAAGAGTCGCCTTCGAGGAGTTCTCAGGAAATTGCGGTCACACGGCCCAAAATCATGTTTTGTGACGTCGCTGTGACCTTGACCTTTGACCTTTGACCCCCCAAAATCTAATCAGTTCATCCTTGAGTCCTAGTGAATGTTTCTGCCAAATTTGAAGAGACTCCCTCAAGACATATCGTGTCCACGAGAACGAGACAGACAGAATCCGAAAACAAAACGTCTCCGGCTCCGACCGTCGCCGCCGCCGCGGACAGAATAAAAACAAACTGCAAGGTTAACGACTAAAGCGCCCTTGATCGGGAACATATCAACTCCAGCAGTGCTGTTTTGTGGCTGATTACATGCAGGGAAATTCCCTCATATTACGGGTTAATCACTGTGGAACATGTGAAAGCTTCTCACTTGCAGAGGGGGCCGGAGAGTCGATTCGACCGGACGACAGGGAGCAGCTGTCCTGAGCAGGACACTGAGTCAGCGCGTCCTGGAGGCTGATTACAGAGTCTGGAAAATAAAGAGTCAAATATTTGAACACAAAAGTCAGTGACGTGAGCGTCTGTGTTAAAATGTGAGTTTGGAGTGTCAGCACTGACCAGATCTAGACCTCTCTCTGGGGGCGCAGGAGAAGTCGAGGGCCTTGCAGGAATAGTCTGCCAGGAGCTTATCGATGTCCTCCGTCCCGAAGCCCGCCTCCTGACCAACCAGGAGGCTCCGCAGGGTTCGCACCGCCACGTCTGCCCAGTCCACCTTCAGGTTCATCAAAAGCTGCTCGAGCATCAGCAGAGGCTCCGACAGCAGGGGGAAGTAATCCTGCCTGGCTGCCGGGGGCAGAGTCAGCAACACCTGGAGGAGGAAACATCCACAACCTGAAATTCAGCTGAAATTCCAATTACTTGAAAAACAATCAATACAAACAGTGTACGCGCAAAAACTAAGTTTCCTGTGGTTTGAGGTGGAGGTATATCAGTGCACATCCTCACATGTTCACATTCACAAACCTTAGAGCCCAGGTGAAGGGCGTGGATGTGCCGCCGACGCGCTGGAGACACCTGACGCTGGAAATGCAAGGTGAGGTAGTCGGCCAGGAAGTGACAGGCGGCCAGTCCGGGGCAGCGGTCCAGAGCGCGCTCACAGATGTCCAGGCCCGCCACGAAATCAGAGAGGCCCTCGAGCAGCTGAAGAAATTAAGACACAAAACATTTCAAAGCAGCAATTAAGAGAAAGACAAACAAGCTGTGTGTACCTGCACATAGATGTGTGCAGGTGTGTTCACTGTCCACCATATAGTGTTGGCGTCTATTATATATATATTATTATAGTATACTATATGTGGAAAGCTGTATATGTTCACATGTACAGATGTATATTATTTTTCCTTTCTTGGCAGCTTCTCTGACAAATCTACTGCTGCTTAAAGAAGGGACAGAAAACATCAATTCAAGCGGTGGAGACCTGGAAAGCTTCGTCCGTCTGTCCCTTCTCCAGCAGATGAAGCAAATGCTCAGTCTTTAGCTGCAGCCTCAGCTGCTCAGATACAGGATACAGCTCCACCCACTGTGCACAAAGAGCAAACTCCTGCAAAAAAATAAAAAAANACAAGTATAGACGAGCTCACTGAGTGTGATAGCAGGGATTTGTTACTCAAGCTTAAAAATTCAACTTCCTGTGCTTTTGTCAGACAGGATATCCATGACCGCTTTGCTTTGCTACGACACACACACACACACACACACACACACACACACACACACACACACACACACACACACACACANATATTATTTTTCCTTTCTTGGCAGCTTCTCTGACAAATCTACTGCTGCTTAAAGAAGGGACAGAAAACATCAAGTCAAGCGGTGGAGACCTGGAAAGCTTCGTCCGTCTGTCCCTTCTCCAGCAGATGAAGCAAATGCTCAGTCTTTAGCTGCAGCCTCAGCTGCTCAGATACAGGATACAGCTCCACCCACTGTGCACAAAGAGCAAACTCCTGCAAAAAAATAAAAAAATCTATCAATCACATTATAAAATATAATATAAACAAATAAGTATTTTAGAGCTGGATCGTGTCAATGCATGGTTATTAACGTCTGCTGCACCCACTTTCGCCTCCACCATCCTGGACAACATGGACTCTGAGTTCGTCTTGGACTGAGTCCTCAGCTCCTGCCAGGTATCCCACGGCAACGGAGGCTGCAAATTTAACATCTGTGACAAGGGAAGGAGGCACAGACACTTGGCAAGTCACAAAGGAGATCTGATCACTGAGGAATGTAATGTATTATCATGGCAACCAAAGACATGATTATATAAGACGTGACACCTCCCCCCCCCACCCCGCCCCCACCACCCCTCCGGCTAAAACAAGTTCATACTACACAGACAAGTATAGACGAGCTCACTGGAGTGTGATAGCAGGGATTTGTTACTCAAGCTTAAAAATTCAACTTCCTGTGCTTTTGTCAGACAGGATATCCATGACCGCTTGCTTTGCTTTGCCTACGACACACACACACACACACACACACACACACACACACACACACACACACACACACACACACACACACACACACACACACAGTGTTTCTCTTGGGGATTAATGAAATGAATCTCGGCTCAGGTGGAGGAGTTACCCAGCGATAGATGTCCAGTTCTTTCCTCTTGAGCTCCAGGTCTGTCCTCAGGGCGTCCTCTGTGTTCGGGTCGTTGAGGCAGAACTCCAGCAGCTCCAGGCAGGCGGACAGAGGCCATCGCTCCAGAGCCTGCAGGGCAACGCGGGCCCGCAGGTCGGCGTCCTGTACGCGGAACAGCTGACCTGTACCTTCACCTCCGTCTGAACGCAGACAATCAGATCAACAACAAACACTTATTACACTGGAAACAACTGCTGCATTCAAATCATAGTATTTATATATTTATCTATTTTACAGTCACATGACTATTTGGATTTGTTTTAAAAAGTGGTTTCCATCTAAAAAGATTGTCATAGTAAATAAAGATTAAAAAGAAATTTAAAAAAAAACTATATGACTAAACTAATAATTTTATTTATTACTAGAGAATCTGTTTATTATTTATTTATATTGTTAAATTAATCATTTGTCTATAAAAATACAAAATAGTGACTTTCCCAGCGTCTGACGCCTTCATTTTGTTTTGAACCAAAGAAACTAAAAACAAATAAAACAGAGAAAAGCAGCAAATTGTAACATTTGAGAAGCTGAAACCAACAAATGTTTTGTATTTTTGTGTTTTACTTACTTTCACATTCAGGCTGAGAGAGTTATCACACCATCATGTCGAGATTTACCTTCATATCAGATGCTTTTACCTTGTAAAGCAGCGCAGGCCAGCAGCCGGTCTCTCAGCGCCCCCTCCTGGCTGCAGCCGTGTCCGTACAGCTCCAGCAGGCTGAGAGCGCGGCCCAGGTCTCCGGAGGACAGCGCCTTCTGGAAGGCCTCAGCAGCCACGGCCTGGGCCGCGTCTTCCTGCGGCCCGGACAGCAGGAGAGTGACGAGAGGTTTCCCACACACGACCGCCCCGAGTCCAGCGGCGCCTTCCTCGCCCTCTGGTAACGGGGCGCCCAGCACCGGCTCGGCCATGGTGTGGAGGTACGCCCAGAGAATGGGGAAGTCTTTCAGGAGGGTGTCAGCTTCACGGGAAATCTGCTCACCATCCAGGACGACCTCTTTACGTCCGCTGCGGAAATACCCCGACCAGCCGGAGGCTTGCGTCCGGGCGGTTTCTCCCTTACATGCGCTCAGACACGCCAGTGAGGCCAGTAAGGGCGAGCGAGACTTCAGGAAAGACAGGGCCGACGGTGTGAGGAGGAAAGAGTTTGAGGAGGAGGAGGAAGAGGAGGAGGTGGAGGATGAATTAGAGGGAGGCGAGGTGGAGAGGTTGGTGGGTGTCGCAGACTGGTCTTCCACTGACGCCTCAGACTCTGAGCTGGTGTCGGACTGAGTCTCTGCGATTCCCAGAGTTGGCATGTGTTCATGAGCGTGCTGCTGGAGCAGGACGGACAAACTGGCGACGCCGAACACGCCGTCATCTTTCTTGGTCTGATCGGAGTCTCGCCCGGCGCCGGGACTGGAGAGCCACAGAGGCAACGTCTCACAGCATCGCTGGACGATCACCTGCTGGACGCTCAGCCGCAGACCCTCCTGCTTCAGCAAGGACAGCACTCTGCACATGAAACGGGACGTGAAATTAAATGAAATATTAAAGCTGACAGTTACAATTTTGGCACCTTCTGAAGTGTCTCTAACGAATCACACGTACATTTAAATAAATATATTACAGAGCTGGATTTCAGTTATATTCCTGTAATCTGTTACTGAACCGTGGACAACCGTTTCTACAGCGCACATCCTCGCTGGGTTACAAGGTGAGGACTAACAGCGTGAGGACTACAGGTGTGTGTGTGTGTGTGTGTGCCTGGGGTTAAACCAGTGTGCGTACCTGTCAGGAGACACCTGTCTGTCAAACAGCAGGTGGGACAGGAGCTGAAACGGGGCTTGAAGCAGCACCAGCAGTGGATTCCCAAGCTTCACTTCGCAGCTCTGGTCTACGAGACAAACCGGAACAAAAGCAGGTACGAGAAGGAAAAGAGTCACTGACGAACCCCTGGTTCTGAAAACAGCAATAACTAATAAAACGGTACCATTCACTTAAACTGCTTTAACTCTTAAAGAGTTGCCAAAGACAGGAGAATCTGAAAACTACAACCTCTCAAACATCATCTCACCTTCTGAACCAAGGCTGCGCACCAGCACGGACGCCAGCGTGTTGACGTAGTCGAGGAAACTCCGCACATAATCCGGTCTGGCAAGGTCTCCGTCCGGCTCGAAGGGGCAGAGCTGGTCCAGAGAACGAAGCAGCTGTTTCATGCCGGAGCGCACGGGGTGAGCGTCCAGCTCCGACTGCTTCAGATTGGCCTGGTCGACCAAGAGAGCCAGGAGAGCGCTGCCCGCACCGCCCTCTGTCACGCCGGGCAACAGCAGCATGAAAACATTAACGCACAGAACGACTCAAACACTACAGGTGACACAACTGCACAAGACGCGCCGAACAATCCTTAGAATTAGCTTCATTTTAAGGAGCAAAACCAAAGAAAACGTTAGCTTGCGCCGACCTGTGCCGTCTGCAGCGCTGCTCAGAGTGTGCAGGGTGGCCTCCAGGCGCTGAGCCAGACTGAGCCGGGCGGCGATGGACTCCTCGCTCAGTGTCGGGTGGCAGCACAGGAGCACTTCTTGAATGCAGCAACCGAATGGACTGGCAGAGACCTGGTCCTCCCCGACAGCGTCTGCCAACAAGAGCAAGTCAGTAACACAGAAAACTATTCACTGCTCATTTGTCAGGAGCAGGTATTTATTTGATATCATCATTTGACCAGCACAACAGACTTAGACAAAACTAACTTTCCTAACATTTAAACATTTGCACTCACCTGTCTTGACCGAGCCCTTGTTCGTAGCAGAGTGGTTGAGGATCTTGTTGATCTGTTGTAACACCATGGGAAATCCACAGATGCCGTCAGAATGAGGAACCTTGGGGTCCACTCGTACTCCTGCGGAGAGTAAGAGAGTAAGACTCCCGATGCAAAGCCTCTAATGAACACATGACATTGCGGCTGACCTCCATGATAGAATGAATCTTTGCTGTAGCATCAGCATCACTGATAAAAACTCAGGCTTCGTACCTCGAGCCTCCAGGCTGCTGCTGAGCCGGCGCTCCGCTGTGTCCAGCAGCTGTCGGGACGTCTTCCAAAGCTGACAGTGGCAGCAGGCCAGGTCAAAGGCAGCCATAGCCGCTGCGCTCAGCTCCTCCAGCAAAGTGTAGAGGAGGCCAGAGGGGTCTGAGGGGCAGCAGCTCAGCCAGTAGCCTTCCTCCAGTGAGGGCATGGGGTGGGCGGGGCTGCTGAGGAGACGGTCCGCTATGTCTGAGATGGAGTAGAAAGCCACACCTGCAGGGAAACACGCGCCAGGTCAGATCTGCTGAACCTGGTACATTTCTTTTGGCAATAAAAACGCTTCAAATGTAAAAAAAAATAACAATAAAAAATGTAGTAAATAATTGCACATATATGCAAAATATGTCCAATAAATGTGACAATAAGACAAGTTTAAACTGTTCACATCACATTACAGGCAATCAATCAATGATCACGGCTGTAAAGGAGTAAGAACAAGAGTGTTTTCTACTGTGGATCGATCATTTTGAGCAACAAACACAGTTGAGGTGGAGAAATCGCTTTCTCCTCCTACAGCTCCTCTGAAGGAAATTTAGTTTAGCTTCACCTCTATGTCTATTCTATAACTGCCTGCTACAGCTTTACGTTTCTTCTCTGGGCATCGTTTAAAGAAAAGCTGCTATAAATCATATGAAAACTAGACGTGCAGACCTGCAGGAGGACATTTGATTTCTGACATTAAGGGCGACACAGTGACCCGACAGTGATGCGAGGGGGAGATGAAAAGTAAAGCAGAAATTCGAACCTGCAGCGGCAGCGCTCCCGATGGCCTGCAGCGTCGACCGCCCGCTGCTGCCCAGCCGAACCCTCCCCGTGCCCGTCGCCGCCGTCGACCCCAAGCCCTCTGAGGAGGACGACGATGAAGACATGGACTGGCTCTCCATCTTCTGCTCCACCTGCCCCAGCTCCACCAGCACTTCTTTGTAGCGCTCCATGAACACCAACTCGCCGCAACAGGCGGACGCCCCCAGATCGAACACCAGAGACACCTGCAGAGCAGCCGACACAGATACTCATTTTGTACGTGGCCATAATTTAAAAGCACAGAAACAATACTGATGTTTAACTTGAAGACGGTGAAGCAGAACATTTCTAAATTATAATGTGCTTCGTTCGAGGTTGAATAACGTCTAGTTAGTTAGTTATTAGTAGAAGTTGCAGTAGCAGTAAGGAGGCCGGTGGCGAGAGGAAGCGTGGTGTTAGTGGCAGTAAAATACTGTATTCGCAGTAACAACAGAAGGAACAATAAGGAGCGTGTTGCTGAACAGACCTGACGCGCCTCCATGAAGTTCCCTCTGCGGATGCAGGACATTAGCAGAGACTCTGGGGGGGACAACATGGCGGGGACCAGCCAGCTGTGAGGACCTCCGCATGGACAAACCTCCAGTTCCACACAACCTGCAGCTGCCGCTCCTCCACCGTCTGACAAAGGACAAATCATCTGTCGTAAACATGCGTCTTCAGGAGAGTTACTTTGAAAGACAAACGCTCAGACTGGAGTCGTTACAATGAAGCACAGACTTCATCTAAAACCTGAATTCACTGCACCTGAAAAACTTCATCACTCATTCTTCACATTTTTAATGTAAATATTTTATCTTATTCTTAAAGTTTTCTATCTATTTCTAAGATATCTGACCTCCAGTACTCGCTGGTTTCATCTTCGTTTATATTTCTTTTCTTCTTACTGTGTTTATTGAATAAACCAGATTCTGATTCTGATTTCTCAGGGAAGATAAAAGCAAAAACAAACACACAGCTCAGAGTTTCTTACACCTGTAATCTTTACGTCTTTGACTTCTTCACTACCTGATGCGCTCGTGCTGACTTCTCCATTGAGTTTCTCTGTGGAGGTTTGTCTCTCTGTAGCGTGTCTCCCTGGTCTCCTCCTCCTCCTCAGACTCGAGCTCTTGCTGCGTCCCGAAGAAGAGGCAGCGCGGCCGACCGCCGACACCTGGAGCGGACTCTCTGAGCCTGCAAGTGAGTTCACCATCAAGACAAAGAGTTCATACCCAACATCTATCTGATCTCCGCCCGCCGACAGACACGAGACACATCGTTAGGTAGGATATGAAGACAAGCCACCAGATTAATGTGTTTTAGTTAAAGCATCTCACCACTGCCGGTGCCCTGGTTGCTGGTGATGATCTGCAGCCTCCACTGAGCCTCCGCCGTGCGCTTGGACAACCGTTGGAGACGAGCCCCGAATGTCTCGGCCGTCACCGAGCAGCCGAGACTCTCCGCCGCCTCGGCCTCTCGAGGCAGCGCTCTTCCCGCCTCCTGACCCTCCTGCTGACCCACCACGCACATGCCCTCCAACCCTTCCTTCAGCAGCTTCAGCACACCCTCCATGGCCGTCACATCCACCACAAAACCCCTGCAGCCCTGGATGAAGTGTCCCAGGTCCAGGTGGCTGCGGGGGGATCCCGTTAGCGAACTTGCACGACGCTTCGGGCTCTCTCTCCTGCTGCGATCGGTCTCGTCTGTCCTCGCTCCTAATTCTAGGTGAGCGTTTCTTGCACCTGACGAACGGTCTCGATCGACATCCTCCGCGTTCAGATTCGAGTTTGCGTCTTTTTGAATCTGCTGCGCAAAATCAGCGGTGGACAGGAAGAGGAGGGAGAAGATGTTCTCCAGCAGCTCCAGGCGGAACATGGCCGGCACAGCCTCCAGGTAGAGCTGACACTCCGAGAGGTAGTGCTGGAACTGCACCTGGCAACCTGGAGAACACAACAGAGAAGAATATAACTCCAACTAAACACACACGACTTTAAACAATCAAACGATTCTCGAACCAAGAAGCTGAAAAAGGGGAAAAAAGTCATTATTAAAACGTTAAAAGAAAAGCTCTTCTGTGTCTCTTTAGTCTTAGAAATTAAAGAAGGTATTGATCATCTATTTTTCCTTTGTGTTTCCTTGTCTTCATAGTTTCTTGTCAGTTCATTTGCAAATTTAATTTAATTTTTTTTTATCTCCAAATGATGTTTTTATTCTCACCCAGAGCGAATTATCTGTATTTTTCTTGCTTGTTTCTAAACTCAATGATACAGTTTATTTTAATTGTTTTTTTTTTTTTTATTGTACTACTTTGATTCAAATGAGCCAAAAACAAATTACTCATAAATTAAAACTGTCAAGCCCCGACATCAGTGTCTTCTCTTTCTGAAAGCAAGATTACAATCAATTAGACGACAGGAAACTTTTCTATCGTCTAAACATAAACTAAAACACACACACACACACACACACACACACACACACACACACACACAGCTCTAATACCTTCTGAGGAAGTTGAGGCTTGATTTTGATCACTTTCTGCGGCCATGGTTTGCTGCTGCTGCTGCTGCTGCTGCTGCTGCTGCTGCACGGACTCGCACTCGGCGCAGTTGGAGTATTTGTGTACATTAACACAGAGAGCGTAGATGGCATACTTCATGGCACAGAACCCCTGGAACAAAACGATGTTCTTCTGCACACCAGAGCTGAGAGAACCGACGCCCTCGGAGTCCTCTGCAAGAAAAACAATAAGAGCCACGTGACTATAAAACATCAAGTACATCATTAACTTCAGACTCCGGAGGACAAACACATGGATGACGTGAACCTGCTCCCGGTGAATTCGGCAGTCGCTGCAGCAGCTGGAGGATCCTGCGCTCCTCGAACTGAGGCAGAGGAGTCAGAGAGTGCAGGACGTAGAGCGCTGAGTGACTGTCCAGAGTGTGGAGCTGAGTCAGCAGCGCCTCCAAGGAAATACCTCTGCACAGAGAGACACGCCATACAAAAGGAGTAGATATATATAAAAAGTAAAAATAAAATAGGACTCCCCTTATAAAGGATTTATGGATGGTTTATAACTAGTTCATTATAAGTAGCTTGTTAACATTTATAAGCTGGGACCTGTTGCTTGCCAAATAGTGATCCCACATGTATCTGTTCAGCCTCACATCTCATTAGACTCTTTGTTTTCTCCATCAGCGTTTGTACCTGCTGCTTCATCACGTTTGTTCAGTTACGAGCAATTAACCACCATCATCTGTTACTGAGCTACTAGTATTTATAACTGGTGAAAGTTATTAATACTATTGTTTTACACTTTACAGTAAGATTCTTTTCACCAGGTTTAAATGGTAGTAACTCATTTGTAATATTGAGCCTTCATCAATGTGTTATAACTTGTTTATAATTGTTTATGTATGATTTATAAAGTGTTAACAAGCTAATTATCTATAAATCCATTATAAGGGTTGTCTTATTGTGAAGTGGTACCTAAAAATATTAAGAGATGAGAAATTAAATTAAATCACAGTCAAACGTCAGAAAAGAAAAACAAAATCTGATTCTTACGGATTGTTGTTTTTACACCATTCAAGTATTCCCAGCTGAGAGGACAGAAGGTTGGCGAACTCCTGCAGAACAGAGTCACTGGCTGATGCCTGAAAACACAGAGAACAGCATCAGTTAATCAGATCACACTATTTCATCCCACATATTTCATTTTAATTATTTGGGACTAATTGAATTAAACTGTGAAGAGTTTTCTTTTCTCGGTTATTAAGAAATGCAGTTGTGAAGCAGAGCTGTTGTATGTATTGAATGTATCAGGTTATATGGACGTGTATTAATGTATCTGATGTCACTGAAGTTTTGTTTATGAATTTAAGGAGACGCCGGGAAGAGAAGCCGTCGTTATAACACAGCGGCTAACGAGGAGCTAAATAAGTAAATGATGAAAATCTCAATCAGTGTTTCCACTGATTTCCAGTTATACAGCTGCAGAGGAGCTGGGTACGTGTGGACTGACCTGCTCTCGGTGAAGGACGCTGAGCAGCGTTTGAGCCGAGCTCAGACTGCGACACTGAGTCCATCCCAGCAGCAGCAGCAGACGAGACAGAGGCTGGAACTCCCGCCGCAGCAAGTCCTTCAGCTGAGAGAAGTCCTCGTGTTTCATCAGGTCGAGCGCAGTAACCTACAGGAAAGGAAACGATCTCATTACATTATTGAATTTTCGTCACATGCTGCTGCTAAACATTCGGATCTTGCACGAGTTACAAAGACTGCAGGATTACAGAGCTGCTGACAGAGGACTGCGCTTCTCCTTAAAACTTTAAAATCACTCACTCCACATTCCTGAACCACACAGTTAAGTCAGTCGTGTTTTCTCCGTCCCGGTGCACTTACCAAGACCTGCTCCAGGAAGTGCTTCCCACTACTAAGGCACTCAAAATAAATGGTCTTCCAGACGGATGGACGATCCTTGTGGCAGCATAGACTGAGAGCCAGCTTCTCCGCTTCAGGGAGGTCCACTGAGAGGGCGATTAAACAAAAATGGTGGTGGAAACACGGCAAACAGAAATGTCCCTAATCGACTATACTGTCATTTATAAAACAATGAGAGGACTGCAAGGGAATGCAAGAGGTTGTAATAGTATAAAACAAATACCATTGTGTCTTAGAGACTGTGTGAGACGTTCAGGGACAAACCTCCTCTTTTATTTACCTTTGCTCTATCTGTGTCATTAGTGAAATACATCAGGTTCGACCAAGAATAAGTGACAATTACATGTATAACACAGATCACCCATCAGTCACCACTGCTGTTAGGCAACATCTAAACATGATGTAAGGAAGTGACTGTAAGAAGAAAGAAAGAGAGAGAGAGAGCGTCTGTGCAGACACGAAACAAAACAAGCTATCACATGCACATCTGTGCGGCGGCTTCACAGCCACAGAAGCAGAAGTGTGAATAAAAGAGGAAAGGGGTGATGCCAGCGATTTCCCCTCCAACACCGAGAGCAAAGAAGCTGAAAATGTCATTTACTAAATATCTTCATCTCCATCAGCATCGTCACAATAAAACAAAAGTCAGACTGACCACAAACAGCAGAGAAGAGGAAATGCTGCTTAACAGAACCGATTAACAGCTGATATTTCTAAAAGCAAACTCAAGACCTAGCTTTTCAGTCTGGCTTGTTATTTATTTATCTAGATATTTTTAGCAGTTTTTACCGGTTTGTCCTTTTATTTTGATATGATTATTTTCTGGATTATTTTCCTTTTAATAACGTTCTTTTATTTCAGGTTTTTTATTCTATTTCTACTTTTATTTCTGGTTTTACTCACTTAAATACGTCTCCTCTGTTTTAATATTTTATTATTCTATCTTTATCACTCCATCGTTATCTTTGTTTTCCAGTTTTATTGTCTTATTTTTATTTATTACTTGGTCATTTATTGAGATATTCTAAGTGACATCTGTATTTTCCTTCAAACATGTGGCGCATGTCATGTCGTCCTGCTGGAGCTGAATCCTCATCAAACAATGTTTAGGAAGAAAGAAGCTGCGGCCGCTCAGACTACCTTGCGTGTGAGGCGCGCTCCTCAGCAGGCGATCCCTCTGCAGCCTCAGAGCGGTGGCGCAGTACACGGAGACGAGAGCGCCACACTGAGGGCGGAGCAGCGAGCTCAGGATCCGCCCCTCTCTCAGGGGCCCGTCTCTGGCCGCCCACAGCGCTTCACACAGCGCCTCAAACTGCCCGCCGCCTCTACGAGAGCTCCACGGCATCACTGCCAACACCGCATATATCTCCTCCACCCACTCCTCCACCTTCTCTGGCTTCCTCTCTGGCTTCCCCAGTTTCCTCATCAGGTATTGGATGAACGTGTGCTGCAGAGTGTGTTCCTCTGTGGAAGACTGATCCTGCGGGAGAGACAAGGAACAGCATATATTTTAATATCTAATCTAAATCAATCATGTCAGTCATTTTTCAGGCAAATTTTCCATTCTCTAAACTTTCACATCTTTACTCGCACAACACCGTCTTCTACTCCAGCGGAAATCTAGTGAAGCCTCATCCATCTCTCAATGTCTTCAGGATGTTTATTTTAGTTGGAAAAGATCAGGAACGAGCTGAATATTAACTGGATATTAGACACAACCACACTCATATTTCTGTATTGCACTTAATGAGGTATAATATTTCTCTCAGTGTTTGACTCTACCTGTAAGAAATGTGTTAAAGACTGGGGCCAGTCTGGGCTTCTTCTTCTCCAGTAATGTTCGGAGGCAAGACTCAACAGCGGCGTCTGTCGCCCTGGAGCCTCCTGCCGCCTTCTGGTCGGGCTGGGTGTCCATGAAGGCCTCGTGCAACTCCTGCTGAAAGGTCATTTATCTCAGTCCTGTGTTCTGTCTACTAACAAGGGATTCTCAACATGAAATAAATCAGAACCGATCACGTTAATCACTCTGGATCTGCACGAATGTTTTTGATCGTACGGGTCAAAAGACGATTGTAAACCTCTCGTTATCTGCAGAGTAAACGATTTATTTAGTTTTTACTGCTTCAATATGATCTGCAGGTTTGATCGACTCTGACAAGAGTAAAAAACAGAAATAAGAGTAACCTTGAGAACAGTCTCCGTGATGCCCTCCGACCCCAGTTCCTCCAGGAGCAGAAGGAACTCCAACTCTCTTCTGATGTTGGGAGAAACCTGAGGTGAAGAGCAAAAAACGTGTTATTACAGTTACACTGTCAAATAAGGAAAACAAAGTGAGCTGAAAACTTGACTCTTCATATTCCCGACCTGCTCTTCTGTCCATTTCTCCAAAACCTGAAGCCAAAACCAAGCCAGTTTGTGTGGACTGCCCACAGACTCCCATCTGTGAGATAAACACACGGTCACTAAAGGCACATCCCAAACAGAAATAAACAAACGTGTGAATCTACAGTTGTGCGACTCACTTCAAACTGTAAGGATGGCGGATGATAGCTTTGACTATGTCTCGGAGGTTTTGGGAGAGTGTGGAGTTCACCAGCTGCGGCACACAGGCGCTGGCCAGCTCCCACTCTCCGTGACGCAGGCACCTCTTGAAATATTCAAACAGGTCCTGAAGTGAGGTTTCTGCCTCGCAGCTGAACGGATACATGGCCTCGTTCAACGGTGACGCTCCTCTGCTCAGCGGTCACAGCTGGAGAGGCGCCTGCACTAACACGTAGCCAAGCTGCACCAACGAGCTGCTGCCACCTGAAGCACAAACACAAAAAGAGTTTATGTAGTTTAAGACTTGGTGGTATGGTGACTGTCATTTGTACAAATTTTTGAGATATACTTTATTTCTTTCTGTAAATAATTGTTCAAACAATTTGGGATAAAAGACTAAAAAAACAAACTTTCTTAAGACCAAAAAGGTGCAAGATGAAGCGTCATTGCACCAAAATCTGATAAAATTTAAATACTATCCCTACCATGCTAATTCCTTTACACCATGCCAATCATACATTTACACATTTTTAAGCAGTTTTTAAATTTACATTGGCCCTGACTCTTTGTTTCTCCTCTCAAATCACCTTGACCTTCTTTTATTTTTGAAAAGTTTTGGACACTACATTAGTTTTTGAGCTTATATGTGAATTGTGCTGTTTTAAAATCAGAATATTTACAACCTTTAATCTAACAACCTGTGGGTTACTTACTTATGCATAACCACTTTTATTTTAAATTCTTGTTACTCTCTTTTTAAGAACAAAAATGTATTTATTTTTCTAAGCAATTCCCAAGCAATGAGTCAGGTAACACGTATGACAGTAAACAGTAAGCCTCCAATACAGAGTGAAGTATTTATTTATTTACTTATTTATAATATTGCAATAAACTATCTTCTTGCACTGATGTTAATTACATGGTTTTCAGCATAATTTATTAGTCCCCCAATAAAAATGATTTCAGACGCTTCTTTTAATTTGAACATCATTTAAAACAACTTTGCTTTGTAAATTAGCAACACGATTATCAAAGATGGAGAATTTACAGAAACAGGATATTCGATGTGTTATATGTGTAATGTCTCACAGTGTATTTCTGCTACCTGTGCCTTTAATTGTCTGTGCAAACAAACCAGGACCGTGGAGACAGAAACACTGAACACAACAACTTTCAAGCCCGACGAACCCGCCTTTCAACGGGCTTTAAAAACGTTTCTCTTCAGACGTTTTTTTTTTAAAACGTTTGCCTCCTCCTGTTTTGACAGATACATTACTGTAAAGTTAGCATTAGCATTAGCAACAAGAGTGCTGACTTGCTGCAGCTGAAACATTTAGTTTCTTGGCTGATTTACGTGACAGTCGCGCGCATAAAGCGGTTAGAAGTTACCGAGTATTGAATAAAAGTGACTTACTCATGTCTCAGCGCTGTGACTGGGGAGTATTTACACTGCTAGCTGCTGCTCTCTGTTGACCTGTTATGCTAGGCGGCTAGGGGCATGTTAACCAGGGTCATGTGACAAAATCAGCTGATTCTCCAACGCTGGTTGGTCAAAGGTCGGCACGAGGTGGGCGTTCCAAGATGCCTTCAAGCGCTGTCGGAAATACGATTGACACGTAGAAAGACACATTACTTAAATAAAGTAGGCAACACAAGTGAATTTATTTAAGCCAAGAGGGAAAATGAGTAAGAGAGCGCGGGGACAGGACAACCTGTGGACCAGGAGAGGAAGCAGGAATAGAAAGGAGTGAAAAGCTGAAGTTAAGAGAAGAAGAGAAGGAGAATGATATGTGATGAAGAACCAGGAGGAGAGGGTGAGAAGAAGACAGAAGAGGAAGTCTGGATTTGAAGAGCGAAGAAGAGAGTAGAAAGGGAGGAAAAGAATGAAGGAGAGAAGGAGGAAATGAGATGTGAAAACTTGTGGCCGTGAAGAGAAAGAGGGATGGGTATGTGTGATCTTTGACAATCAGACAATCTTTGCCTCCTTTTATGGGGCAGTAGTGAAAATTAGCCATTGTCAGAATCTGTTGTGTTTGTGGTTTCAGAATGATGGAGACAGAAAACAACTAGATTCATAATATGATGCAGGTTTAGGATGATTTCTTTTTCCTGGGCAACTTTCATGTTTTTCCCAAATGATGTACAAATGTGTTGATACAGTAAACGGCATGAAGCTGCTGTGAACTGGGGGAATTTTCCCCAGTCAAATTCCCCAGGGGAGGCATGTCCCCTGAATGCTTACAATGTGTGGCCCCCGGCTATGGAGCACATTTAAAAATGACAAATGTCGACCAATGTGCTTTTAATACACGAACTATGAGATAAATAAATAAAAACACAGACATAAATAAGAGGATATAAGTACATTTAAAAAAAGACATAGACAGTAGTGTGGTCAGGCATGTCTTCTATGATATTTAAGCAGCTAAAGAAAAGAGATGGGTCTTCAAAGGTATCAATCAAAGAGGGAGATCTAATTGTTAGTGAGAAACTTTCCCAACGACTGAAAACACTCGCTCACCTTTGGTTTTTACCAGGTGCTGGAATGGAGAGCAGTGATTGGATTAGGGGATGAGCAGTTCATAGATGTAACCTGGTGCCAGGTTAAAACTTTAGTAAGAGTAAATTTACTGAAGTATTTATGTACAGTTTGGAGGTTCTGGTACTTTACTTCACTATTTCCACCATATGAGTCTTTATACTTCTATTCTATACTTCTATTATACTTCTATATGCTACATTTCAGGCTTTTTATTTTGAAAATCAATATTTACAAAGGATATGATCTGCCTATTGAACATGATGCATTGTTACAACATTATAAAAAGTAAAGTAATAATCAATTCTGCTTAAATATTAATGCATCTGTAATGACAGTCCAATAAAGGTTGGAAACACAGAAACACGCTGCAAACACAACCAAATATAGTGATGTAGAAGTTTCACAGACTACAAGGGAAATGTCTCTGGGGATATATGAACACATGGAGCAGGCTTGTTGTTGCCTTGGTGACCCCAGCTATGAAGGTTGATCCTATGAGTCAGATTTCCAGAAAGCTGCTGTTAACCCTGCAGCGTTTCTGCAGCTACTTGTTTGTTTTCTTTATTTGCAGCTTGTGTCTGTATTTGGTTGTGTTCTCTCACTTTGCAGCATTTTTCCTAAATAAAATAAATGATCTGTGTCCAAATTGATGCAGATGTTTTACTTTATTTTGCTTGTGTTTTGTGTATTTCCAAGTGTTTATTTGCTTGGCTGAACTCTCAGGACCATCACAGGAAGCACACAACATGTACATAACTTTAACATAGACTGAGAATCATTCGCAGGCTGTAGACAGCTGTGTGCTCAGGTGGGTTGAGGTGGCAACGAAGACGGTCACGTTCACATGTTAGCTACAAAAGAGAATCTGATCCAAATTATTAAGACTGATTTGACATGTGTCTTTAAACTCTTTTAAAAATCGGAATTTTAACTTTAATCTTAGATTTTTCGATTTTCAATCTTTGAGGATTAGGGTGTGTGTGTGAAAAATGTGGTTTCTCTTTTTTTTTTGATAATAGCATTTTTACTTTCAAGTTTAATCTCTTAATTGTGAGATTAAAGTCAAAATCCTAAAAAAAATAAATACATAAAAAAAATCCTCAAAAAGTCCAAATCGAAGAATCTAAAATGAGACTAAAGTTAAAATTCTGACTGAGTCAGAAATCTATTTAAAAAAAAAAAAAAAAATTGGCCCTAATCCTCTTCCGTAGTTCAGCCTGTATGAGAACCCTCCTCTCTCTCCCTGCCGGTCTCCCGCTTCCCACCATCATCACTGTCAAATTGGGAGCCTGTCTCTATGACAACGTAGTACAGGCGGGGTTTGCCAGCTGGAGGCAGAGTCAATCAGTCCTCAGTTGGCATCACAGCTCGAAAACCTCCACACCGCATCACGCCCTGGGTGGAATGGAAGAAAAGGACAAGAAAGAAAATGTATGTAGCTGCTTTTTTCTTCGTTTAACGCCGCATGCATTGAGACGTTTAATACTGAACCGCTGAGGATGGTGGGAAACAAAAATCCAGGAGCAGAGTTTGTGCAGCTGAGTCACTGATTGTTTTAGGATCCGAATCAATAAAGCTATTGTTCCCATCGGTGCCATAGGTTGCAGCGCACCGCAGACTGCATGATGAGGGACCGGCTCATAGATCCTCCAGTAATAAAGTGTCTTGTCTGTGGAGCGGTAGGCCTCGTGCTCATCTGTGCGTGTACACATCTCTATTGTTTCACAGGGGGAGTACATCGGAGAGATAAAGGGTGGGCTGCGGCCTTCAATGAAACTGGTTGTTATGGGAATTATTAACAAGAAACCCAAAAGGTTAGTGCACACACACACACACACACACACACACACACACACACACACACACACACACGCACACACCTGTTTTCAATCTGCAAGGAAGAGCGAATTGTACATTATTAACGTACTGTTGCGCACATGACGTGGCAGCCAATTAAAGTCAGTGATAAAGATGCCCTGGCTGCCAATAAAACAGATTTTTAAAGCAGATACAGCTGCTGTCTGTGTTTGAGGGCATATGCCAACCTCGCAGCGAGTCCCCGTGCAGGGAAAATATCCTTGTGCGTTTCCTAATTATAGGTTAGTCCGTGAATGTGCGTGGGAGAGCTGCAAATCCCATGAAATCTAAAGAGTCACTGTGGAAATTCTTTGGTTGATAATATCATCGGGTTGTTTATTCAGTCAGTCATCAATTATGTCCAGTAAAACATCACAATTAGGCTACACAAAAAAAACACAGCGAGCAAAAATAAACTTCTTTTTTTATGTAAAGAAACTTATTTTTGGCTGCAGAAACATCAGCAGGGTTTTTAAGGACAGACGCTCGAAGGGCCAATTTCCTCAATACTGACTGTAACAGGACAGTGTTTATTTTAGATCTTTCCATTTTCATTTTATTTCTCTTTAGTCTGCTGTTAATATCACCAAAAAATATGCAGCCAAACACGTTTGTCGTCTTGGTGCTCAGATTGGGTTCAAATAAAATGTACATTCACAAAAAAACTGTAATAAAGAAACAAAATTCCCTGTAAAATGGGAAAGTTGTACACAAGTGTGTTGTTTGTGACGTTTTAGCTTTGGTCCAAAGGAAGAGCTGCAATCAAAAAAGAAATATTCAATTTATCTTTTTGTTTAAGTCATGATACCTCATTGTCAGAATACTCAATACTCAAAATGTTGCTGAAGTTATTTTACAAAAGGATATCAAAAATAAAAGTTGTCATTATGCAGAATGGCCTCTGTCAGTGTTGTATCCTCGTATTATTGGACCATTGTTATATGAGTATAATGTAAGACGTAATTGGTGAAGATGAAGCTTATTTTAAATTAAATTTCTCATTATTTTGTTTGTAAAATCTTAATCAGCAAAGTAATTTTTATTATCATAGTTAAATAAATGTAGTGCAGTGAAAAAGCAAAATATCTCGCCTTGACATTAGTACATGTACCTTTAACTTCTACTGAAGTGCAGTGCAGGAAATGTTCTTTGTTTTTTTCCACTGCTGAAAATTGAATGAGAAAATGAAGAGTGAGATCCATCGTTAGTGATGTGTGAGATCTCACTGACACTGATTAAGATCATCTGATATTCAGACGTCATTAAATGCCTCATTACCAGATTATAGTTATCATGAAGACCAGGAGATGTCACTGTTCTCCACGTAATCTGGACAGGAAGAAAGAAAGAAAGAAAGAAAGAAAGAAAGAAAGAAAGAAAGAAAGAAAGAAAGAAAGAAAGAAAGAAAAGCTAAATGTCAGTCTTCACATTTTAGTATTCTGCACCACTCTGTCTGTCCCTGATGTCCGTGTGTGTTTCCTCAGCATTGAGCTCACTGTGTCCACGAAGCCTCAGGACGCGGACACGGAGGGCGACGTGGGTCTTCTGCTGAAGGTCAGCTTCATGGATAAGGCCGTCCAACGCAACGCCCGCCTGGCTGGAAAGTGGGGTCCGGCTGAAAACACCCTCTCCTTCTTTCCTTTCGCACCTGGAGAATCCTTCAAGGTACTTTAAAAAAATATATGTCTGACTGTTTTTGCACTGAGACCGGATGATTGTAACGTGTGAGATCTGGGGAGTGACCGGTGTTACACTCACAGTGAATCACCCTGTGACACAGTCAGCCTTTAAAGCTGCACCATAAGCAACTTTGCATGTTTGGTTGCCACGGTAACATGCTATTGTTTGTCACTGTTAGGATAAAAGTAGTAGAGGTGATTATCTTTTATGGTTCTGTTTATCTTCTTCCTCTGGAGTCTAGACAGAGCACGGAGTTGCTGCTGTTTACATGATGTTCATACATTTAAAATACTTTTCTTCTCTCTTCTCTAAATAAAAGTCATATTTACAATAAATTTAGAATAATTTGTGCCTAACAAATATAAGTCCGTACGTACTTCCTGCCTCATAAAACATTTGTAAAAAAAGAAAAAAAGTAAATCTCCCTGCACCTTTGCTGCTGCATTATTAAGTTTCTTGTTGCGTTGCTGCCACCGACACTTGATGAGTGTAAAACCCATGTTAGTGCATGTGAATGACATGAAAACATTGCTCCATAGTCCTAATGATAGCCTAACATTTCACAGCGTCTCTTTAATTGTGTAAATATGTTTTGGGAAACTCCAAACGACACAAAAAGACAAAGCTAATGACTGGTCCGTCACTGGTCGACTTCCCTGTTGCAGCCCCGGCTTGTGAGTCAGGCTGACACTAAGTTTTAAGTCTAAAACATGCAGCTTTAAATATAAACTAGAATCACCTCCTCCACTCAGACCAGTCTCCGGTCACAGGTTATTTATCCAGAGTCAATATAAAATATGAAGCGTTTGTGTGAAATTTTATCATAATTTCTGTAAAGTCTTGAGTTATGGCTAAAAAGGGTTTCATGAGGTCACACTGACCTTGACCTTTGACCTTTAGCCACCAAAATGTAATCAGTTCATCCTTAAGTCCCAGTTAGTGTTTGTGCCAAATTTGAAGAAGTTCCATCAAGGCGTTACTGAGACGTCGTGTCCACGAGACGGACGAACAACCTGAAAACAACATGGCTGCTGCTCTGACTGTTGTCGACGCGGAGGAATAAAAACATGCAGCTTTAAATATAAAAACTAACCCCCCCCACCCCCCGTATTCTGTCCGACTCTTAGATGGAGATCGTTTGCGAGCACCAGCAGTTTCGTATCCTGGTGGACGGACAGCCTCTGTGTGGCTTCACCCACCGGATCCCCAAGCTCGCCTCCCTCACCTCCTTACGAGTCTTTGGAGACCTACAGCTCACCAAGGTGGCCTAACCCCCGCAGACGAACGACACCAGGACGTCCCGGGACAGCAGACAATACACACGATTAGAATAGAACTACTTCTTGAGTGACTAAATTGACCCCACGATGGGGATGTTGTGTTTCCAGTTCCAAACAAAGTTTTACCTGCCTCGTAATCACGTGTAAAGTCTAAGTGCCTTCACTAGATTACCTGTTTGGGGACTTGAAGATACTGACTGAATGTAACAGTCATCAATGTCTTAAATCAACTGAGGAATGTGATTTGAACTGAAGTGAATTAAGTTTTAAACAATGCGGTCTAAGCTTCGATATTTTTCCCTCCATGAACGTTTGTACAAACATGATGTGTCAGCAGTAAAAGGAGCTGCATCAGGCTTTGTGCACTGAAACCAGGTTTCAGATGGTTCGTTCTTTGATTTCTCTGGAGTTAACCTTTGAAAGCACTTACGTTTACGAGCGCCTGCATGAAGATGAATGTTTTCTGAAATCAGCTGATTGTCATTCTGTGGCCGACTAAGTACTGTAACAGGTGTAACAATGTAAAATGATTTAAGTAGCCTACATTAGTGCATGTCAGTGTTTCTCTCCTCTGAGTTTATCTCCACTTTTACACATTAGATTATTACGTCACACTTTCTGTTACTGCACCGTCATCCACTAACGCCCGCTGGTTCCCGTCCGTTTCATTTACCACTAGCACTTTTTATGTGAATGTTACATATTGACTTTACTTCACTGCAATAAATCACTTTTGTTGTTATTTTTTTTTTTTGGTTGTTGTTTTTCCCTCTGTGCTCGTGTAACTTCTACTTGGACTTCCTCCAGCGGCGCATCATGTTTCATATCAGGCGATTCCAGCGGAGTAAGGCTGTGAAGCAGCAGCGGCTCAGCCTGAGTCACTCAGATAAAGGCTGGACTCAGCTTGCTGAGTGGGAGTGTCAGTCTGTTATTGCAGGGAGCGCCTCCAGCAGCCGGCCTGCACTCAAACCCCATGACTGTGACAACCTCCTCCCCGGGCGTCTCTTGTCTGTACTTGCACGTCCTCTTGCTATCAGATCCTTTACTTAAAGATAAACGAACCCTATAAACCCAATGAAAATACTCCACCCCTGAGATAATTGATGGGGTAGGAAACAAGAAAAAGTTCTGCTGCACAAATATGTAAAATATTGTTTTTGAAATATTGAATAACTGTACAAACCTGGTTCTCAAATTCTTACTGAAATAAAAACATTTTTGAAGTTTAGAGGAAACAGAAATCTGAGAGTCGACAGAGGGGCCACATGTTGCTTTTTGCAAAAGAAAAAAAAAGGTGCAAACCACTAATTTAATATTTAACACTGTATTTTATTTTGTCAGATATAAATCAAAATCACTTCATCTGAAAATGAACGAGTTATTTTCACTGTCAGAAGTAGCAAGCACCTCAAAGCCGTGGCTCAGTACTGGAGTAAATGATTTCTGCAGCACTGAGTGTGGAGACGTATCAAGCTGTTTATGTTTATATTTAATGTTGAAGAAATCATGTAAAACACATTAAAAAAAAAAAAACCCATTTACATTAAACTGAATATGTCACAAGAGAAATGCCACAGTTTTTAAAAGCAGTTAAATCGTCCTGGTAGAAACTTTAAAACACAGAATCAGGAATGTTACGTAACCGCTGCCACGTTCATTTCGATCGCATGCTCCCTCCCTGTTGCTACGGTACATTCATGGAATGTGTAAATGGACTCTCCGTCAGAACAGGAAGCTGCTGCTTCACGTCTGCTCTCTGATGGCGTCGATCCAGTCCATCTTCTCCTGCTGCGTCGGAGCCTGGATGAAGTAATGTGTGTCTGAGTGAGTGATGATTTTAAACAGGTTTCCCTGAATGTTTCCTTTCACACCTGCAGAAGATAAATCAAGGTCGTTATTTATAATCAATTAACATGGAAAACAAAAATAAAATGTAATATATGACATAAATGTGCCTGTATCAAGAGTGAGGTTTCCATATGTGTCACCTGTAAGAGGATTTATTATCATCACATATATATATATATATATATATATACACATATATATAATGGTTTATTAAAACAATATACATTATTCTATATGTTCATATATGTTTTTCTTATTAATTTTAAACATGTTTCTTCACATTCTGGGAAAATGTCTCAGACTTTTGGACTCTACTGTTTATAATGTAAACACGTGTTAAAAGGCTTTATACGTATGTCTGGTTTCATATGTAGTTTTTACATATGTGTTTTTATTTTATATGTATATGGAAATTCAACATATGTAGATGTATTAAGTTTGTGTGTGGGGAGGAATAAGAGGATGTTGTTGCTCATCCTGTCTTACAACAGTTTGTTTTTAAAAACGATGTTTTCGAGGCGTCACCGCAGACGGCGACTCACCTGAGGGAACGCCGTTATCGTCCAGAGAAGACACCAGACAGCTGCGCAGTGAGAAGCCGCCCGCCGGGCTGAGGTCATCCTGAGGAGTGACACAAGACAGGAAGTGGATCAGACTGACTCAGGACTGTGGAGGGGAATTACTGGGAATTATGGGTATTATGAGTAATGACCTGAGGCAAAGGTAAAACAAAACAACTGCTTAGTTTGAGCCTTTTGTCATCATCCAGGAGTTCACCTACATCATGGGATCTGAGCTTTATATATTTGTTATGTCCATCAATCTGATTCTTTTTTAAGTTTAACCAGATGATTAGTTTTTAAAACGTCCTGTAAGTGATTGTAACAGTAGTTTATTGCCTGCACACTCACCTTGGTGGGATCGTAGTAGTGAAGGAACGCAGGTTCTGAACGCAGCACAAACAGTCGCACCTTCCAGTTCTTCCTCCTGTGTCCCTGCGTGTAAAGATCATTTACAGTGTCACTTTGACACATTCACTCTCACAAATACAAACAGTGATTTTAAGTTGTGTTCAACAGTCTCACCAATAGTTAATAAAACACTTATTGATGCTTTATACATCAGTTATAAGCCAGTAATGAGATCACAAGTTGGGTTGCCAGGTTTGGCCACTGGCGGGTGTTTATCCCATGTTTTAATGATTGTTATTAATCCATTAATCCAGAGGTTTCTCACTTTGTAATAATCCATCAGTTCTGCAGCTAGAAATGTGAATAAATTGTTAATAAAAGTTTTTTTTACATCCATGTAATCTGCTCTTGTAAATGTTAGTAAATTGTTGATAAATGGATTTTGTGATCTCCCAAAGGTTGTTGTTATTAATGGCTTATAACTGATCTATTCATCAACCATTAGTTATGCCATTAGTTATAAGCTATTTGGAACTGGTGTTAAATATGAACTCGGGGCTAATTCACCTGTTTCAGCAGAAATCCTCTCTTTATCACTTTCCCGCTCAGCTCCACTGCAGACAGCGACGTCTCCGCCTTCACGCTGCCTCTCTTCTTTAAGTTTTCAGACTGTGATTAAACACAAACACGTTGTGAACCGAGCAGAACCTCCGCCTGCTCAGACGGATGTAAGAAGAGGATTAACGCTCACAATCAGGGGTCAGAGGTCAAAACGCTCAAACTCAGTGCTACTCACGAAGCTGTACAGAGCGGTGGAGTCGTCCATGAACTGCTCGCTGAGCCCGGCGGTGCGCAGGGCCTCCACGCTCTTCAGGCCGACCGTGCGCAGGAAACCCTCCTCCAGCAGGGCGGAGGCCAGCGTCACGGCCTCCACACGGGTCAGAACCAGCTGCATGAACACCAGCCAGTCCACCACGGCTGAACCTGCAGGGACGCCACACACCTAAAGCTATACGTGCATGTACGTACACACTGTACTGTGATATGCTCATGGAGTCAGACATAAACCCAGCGGATACATGAAGACGTGATTTAAATAGATGCAGCACTAGATACAGACTGAAGAGAACAAGCTTCATATATTCAGGTGTTTTATTGTTTTCCTTGAGCCTGGCTTTAAACACACACACTGGCTATAAACAGGTTTATATAGATGCAGGTGCTTTAGAGACAGAGACAGACAGGGACAGTCTGAACAGACACCTTACTTGTTTATTATTGTTTTTCTCTCCCTGTCAATAAATCTCATGTATTTAAATGTATAGCAATAATATGTTGTTATGTTATATTATCACTTTCTTAGTCTTGTCTAGTTGTTTTCACCAAATAAATTTTAAAAAAGCAGATTTTACAAATGTATTTACTCGTCACCGTGTCTGAAGTTGTTGTTCTAAATTCTTTATTAGTCTTATATATATATATAATATATATGTTTTGAACTGTCTCTGTAAAATACAAATTAACTCATATTGCTTAAAAATCCAATGATATCATTCAAAACTTAATTTAAATATCAATAATTGCTAAAGATACGACCTGTAAGCTACAGTGTGTCCCAGTTATGAACCGAGCTCCATCCTGCAGAGAGCAGAGGACAGACGGCAGGCTGCTGTCGTCTCAGATCAGATCACACCTGACAGGTAAAAGAGGAAAGAGGCTCACCTGAGAAACAGTTGCTGTAGCTGCTGCCCTGCTCCACGTGAGTGCTCATCTTCATTCCACTGTGGACGTCGTACATGGAGTCCAACACTTTGCTTTAAGACAGAAGGAAAAAGAGAAACATGTCAGATGTAAAAACAGAGGCAGTGAAAACACCACAGGGTTGGACGTTTACGTGAAGACTGTGGGAGACGTTTGTTGTTTACCTGAGATCAATGTTGTGTAACTGGGAACCATCAGGCTCTTCCTGGTTCGTCATCTTCCCACCATCAGCCGCCCGCAGCCGGTCGACGGCAGCCGTGATGTCAGCTGCCCACTCGTCCCGCTCCTCTCGGGAACAAGCCTCCAGGAAATGATCCACTCCGTTTACTGTCTGGAGCTTGAACACCAGCTAAAAATAGAGAAGGGAGATTTTTTTTATCATTAGCACCAGAGGACATTTAAAAATCTGCAGAACGGGAAACATGAATTGAAAAGTTGGATGATGGATGATGGAAGTCAGGTCCTGACGAATCATGAACCTGAGGGAAAGTTCTGTCTCATCAAAACAAGGTGTGAAAGGATGAAGCCCCTCCCCCACTGAGGAGTCTACCCATTAAAACATAAACAAAGGAAAACAGTGAACGCAACATCAGCTGCTCGAATATAAAAACATCATTATATATTGTTAAAGTAATAATTATGACATTAAATTTATTGTTAATTTGTAATTTGACGATTACAAAAATCACCCCCCATTTTATTGGCTTTATAATGTAATTTAGAGAATAAATTAAAACTCTTGATCTTATTACGTTTAATAACTTTAAAGAGGAATAATCTGGTATATTTTTTGTCTCAGTTTTATTGAACTGTAGTTGTTTGTATTGTTTGTATATTTGATTATTTGGATCGATCACAGAAGAATCAGATTGAAAACAAATGATGAAGGTACATTAATGAACTTGACTATAAAGTAATTTTCTGATTGTGCTTTGACAGTAACGTTCAGGTCTTCGTGTTCACCTGGTCTCAGGTGTTTCAAACAGACGAGCTGAGGTTAAATCCACAGTGTTTAAACAGGGATTAGGAAATGTCTCCCGTCTCAACACTGTTTAAATGAAATGACTTTTCAGAATCAGTTTTCTGAAACTTTCCTGTAATCCTATAAAAACCTCCGGTGCCTGAAACAAACTCACCGGCCGATTTTCACAGTCCAGAAAAGGACAAGTCAGCACACAGTCCTTCAGCAGGATCTTCCCTCGCTGACACGAGTCTCTTTTCCCTCCCTCGTACTTGTAATACAGCAGCTTGTCTGGCATCAACACAAACCAGCGCGCCTTCCAGTTGTGTACAACGTGACCCTGGAAGCAGATGAGACAGGACAGTTAGAAAAACCGGCTGCTTGGATTTAAGATCCGTCTGAGAAGAAGCCAAAACTCTGTCAGACAAATAGAAATCTCCATCACCACACTGACTCCTTATCTCACAGCTTCTGAACTTTGATCTGTTCCACAGAAATCTCTCACCCTCTTCACCAGGAATCCTTCTCTCAGAGTCGAGGTTTTCTTGTCTGGATCCATGTTGTTCAGTGCGACCTGGACGAATGAGCTGCCTGTTGCTGCTCGCTCAGGTTTTCAGTCTTCAGGGGAGTTTTCTTTTTTTCCTCTGTGGCTCTCTGAAGTCGTCACCCTGTTCACACCCAAGCACACACACTCACACACACTCACCTTGCTCAACACACATGCGTGTTAACCCACGCCTGTAACTCCTGCCTGTCGCCACAGGAGGGCGCAGCGCCTCCTTCAGAGGGAGGGGGAAGATGTTTTTGGTGAGAGCTCATGATTCCTGAAATGTTTTCCCTCCACAACAACTTCGTCTTCCATCCTGGAGACGAAGCTCCGAGCAGATGAGACGTGTTTTTATCCCATTTTGATGAAAAACCAGCAGCTGGTGGTCGAGCACAGCTGCTGTTCAGGTCTCATTCAAATGTTAATTCCTGCAAAGTGCACAGATACCTGCTTAACGAGAATATGTTGTGCATGAAAGAGGATTGTTACTGAGGCTCCTGCTTCTGAAGCCACACGAGGCCCCGCAGAGCTTTTCTCCTCCGTCTCCGTCTCCTTTTCCTGGTTCCTGGTTCTCACAGAACAAAGAGCACAATAAGGAAGAGGAGACAGTCTTTACTTTCAGCATCATTCCTGGAAATGACTCAGTCTCTCTACTCGTCAAACTTTCTGTTTCACACTTCTGCTCTGAACTGACGCTGCTGAAAACAGGATCACCTTAGAGAGTGAAAGACATTCATCCTGTTTGCATTGGAACTAATGTTGCTCTGTCACACGACCCTCGTATCGTGGTTTTTATGTGTTATGGAACCAGAACCAGAACCAGGCCTGTGTGTGAGAAGACATGTTGTAAATAAGAAAATGAGTGTTGGCTGGATTCCATTTAGCTGCAGGGTCGTAGGTGTGTTGCATGCTGGTTCACCGTCACACTGCCATGTCTGACTGGGACACTTAAATAAATTTGTAAAAGCTGCATAGAGCCTGTTGCTGTTGTTTTGTTTTGCAGTTGAAACCACTGCGATTGCTTCTCTAGGATTTCTTCTCTGGGTCTGAAAAATGAAAACCTTTAAACTCAAACAAAGACTCTGAATTCCTGCAGGATTCTTTAACGGTGGCTGAAGAATCCAGCAGGAAAATGACAGTATGAATTATCTGTTCATGCAAAAATGACCTTGACAGACTGAGGCAGCTGCTATATTGTCGATGTCAGCTTATTGCAGATAGATCTGTTTGTGTAATCGTCAGACAACAACAGAAGAAATTGCAATAAAGAAAAAATATCAAGGATGTTGCAGAGAGAGAGAGAGAGAGAGAGAGAGAACAGGTGAGAGAGAGAGAACAGGTGAGAGAGGTTTACACCATGGAGAGAATCACAGCAGGATTACAGTTGAGAACAGACAGGTTCGCTGAAACATGGTCACCATTAATATGAGCAATGCAATGCTATTTCACAACTACTTTTATGTGTATTTTTATGTTTAGTTGCCTTGTTTGTTTGATGTCATGCTATCAAACAAGCTAACAAATGCTACAGTGACAGGAGCGTTAACTGAGGGACTGAATGACTGATAATGTAGAAGGAACTCTGTCATAAAGTTTGGAACAGATGTAAAAGAAACACAAGTTAAAACAAGTGTAATAATATAATCTTCTTCTCCAGGTTGAATGATTGATGTTGAATAAAAACTCCAGTGTCAGTCAGACAATAACTAAAATAAAACTGTAGATTCTTCTTCTTCCTCATGTCAGTTTTTATTCTGCATGAAAACTAAAGGAAGTGTTAGTGTTGAACTGTCACGGCTCTCCTGGCTGAGTCTCCACAGTGAAGGACTCTGCACGTACAGGCACGCGGTCACGAGACAATGGGAATGTGTCGGGCCGAACTGAGTGTCAGGAAGAAAGAAAAGAATCGGTTAAACAAGGAAACAATAACCTAAATCCTGCTTCACAGTCTCAAGCACCTCTCCGGAGGCGAAGTCAAACAAACTCCTCAGAGCTGAAGTCTGTGAAGCCAAGTCGCAGGTGAAGGTGTGTCTGGAATGCCCTCTGTGTAACATTAACCATAAATCAAACATTAATTACGTAAAAAAAAGAAAAAAGAAATGATGGTGTTTTGGCACGCCAGGATATGAAGGGCTCTGACGCAGGTCGGCTCACGTGGAGCGCCAGGTTGTCCTGGTCACACACACTTAAAACACAAACACCCCGCCAGACTCTGTTTTCTTGGTCCACAGTCTTATTGTTCGCTGGGTGTGTGTTTGCGTGTCCTCGTCCACAGCTGGTTACACAGAGCGTGTGGCTGGTCAATCTCATCCTTTATGAGACTGAAACTGAGACAGGAAACAGAGACCTGAGGGGTTTTATTCCCACATGAGCACAAATCTTTCTGTTAAAGCTGCTGCTTCTTGTGCAAAATTGATTATTTGAAAAGTAAAGATGGTTAAAGAGGAACTAAATTTGCATTTGTTTGCGAGTAAAGAATCAGATTCCACTTATTTCCAGTGATAATGTCTGGTAACTGTTGTTTCTTAACAAACTGTCAATTGAAATAAAATTCCTCAACTTTCCAAAAGGCTGCAGGTGAAAGATTGTTTTGATTTTCTGTCGTCACTCCTCACATGTGGAGGATGAGGTCGACCGTCGACAGCAGTTACAGCAGATTGCCTTGAAAATGAAATGGTGAAATGGTGAAATGGTGAAATGGTGAAATGGAAAAAACAAGATGTTCCGGGGTCAGGAGCAGAAACTCTGTGGCGGCAGATTCTCCTGCTGTTTGCTTTGACATTTCTCAATCTGTGGCCCCTTCAATAAAAAGTGACTAATGACACAGCGGTTTATGGATGTTGACCCATTTTACAAGTGCTGCAGACCGTGTGTGTTGTATGCTGAAGAAGACCTTGGCCTGTTTTCCCTCCATGTGGCACCTCGCCCACAAACCAGCTCCTGTATCGTTCACGTTCAACTTAAATTCTTCCAATATCAGAGATTCTCCTGTTTCTGAACTTCTTTCAATAAACACACACTCACTGATTTCATATTTCAGAACAACACCTGCTTTTAATCATTAAACTTTCGACATTAAACGTTAAATACATTTAAAAAAAAAAAATTAAAGTGCTTTTTATGAAGCATACAGCTAAGGTTTGATACATCCGCTGCAGTGTTGTACAGTAACATGACTTCCTGTAAAGTTAAATTAGGGAAAGGGAAAACCTTCTCGCTCACCTTTCAGGGAATTAAAGGACAAGTCTGTAGATTCTCTACATTTTTCTTATTGTCAGTAAATCCCATGAAAAGACCAAAACCAACCGTGAACTGATCAACAAGAAAAACCTTCTTTCATTGTTCTCAAGAGACAGTTCAAACATCTCAGAGATCTTCCTTTATTATAAAGAATGTGCTTCTTTGTAATAAAGGAACATGCTAGAAATAGTCGCTACTGCTGTTTAAGTAATATTTGCCTAAAGACTACAATCCCAGCTGTTTTAGAAATGAAACTATATATTAATTATTTTTAAAGACTGACATTCAGCAGCAACCACTGGGGTCAGGCTGAGAGTCAGAGACGGGACAGGAAAGTAACGAGATATATACCAGCGTAGTGTTGGTTTCGGTCTTTTTATGTGTGTGTGGTGACAATAAGAAAAATATAGAATTGACATCGTCATCCTTTAAGATGTGTTTTATTTACAGACTGCTAACATGGACGTTTTTATACATTACATGTATATATTACAGTCACTTTCTCTGCTTGTAAACTGAAACAAAGTGACCAGGTTTTTTACTAAAAAGCAGTTATATACAGAAAACGTGTGACTTACAAAACATAGCATTATATACAGCTATAAGTTTTGCGGCTCAATTATTGTTAGTTAAGCAAAAGCTCTATTGTAGTTTAAATAAAATCCTCAATTTCTGCACAAAAAAAAAAACAGTTGAAAACCTTTTTCAGCGTCTACACTTCGTCCAAAACCCCCGTTTACAAACCATCACTGACCACCTGAAGCATCTCTGTGGAAATCTGCTCTGCAGGGCATTTCTTAGCTCGCTCAGCAGTTCACAGTCCGGTCCATCAGAGTCAGCTGTGCGTCAGCGTTACAGGACCGTGTTCGGGCCTGCAGCGCGAAAAACTTGACGTCGGCAGCGCGTAAAAGAGGAAGTCAGGAGAAGAGGTTTTAGGAGGCGCTCAGCCTGTGCCACGCTGCCACCACTTTCTCTGGGTGAGCCATCATGTCCTTCCACTGCTCCACAGCCTCTGGGACGGGGCTGTCGAACCCCAGCTGCAGCTGAGAGAAACATTCAGACACAAGTTCATTTCCTCAGTTTGTGTCACTCAACATCAAAACACATTCAAAGTCCAGTTCACATGTTTGTCTACAGATATGAGGGTCGAAGAATACGGGACTGTTGCAGCCTAACTTGGTCCGGTATGACCAGTAGCTCACGGTGGCTAACGTTAGCTAATGTTTGAACGTGAATAAAGGTGATATTTTTTTTCTTTTCTCAGTAAATGTTGACATTAACGTCGCTGCTGATACTTTGAGCTGATGTCCGTTTTAATGACAGGAAGTTCGTTAGTTTTAGAAGTTATTTGTTCTGGGATGTGAACGTTTTTAAAACAGCTTCAAATAATTAAGGTGCTTTTCGGTGTATTAGCCGCCATGTAGCACGAAAATGTTGTAGTTTTTAATTTACCAAAAACAGTATTTTATAATCAGATGAATAAATAAAAAGTGGAAATTTCAGATTTACAGAATTCTTTTATTCATTTTTGTTTCTCTTACATGAGCTATTTGTAAGTTTTGCTCACGCAACGTAGCTAACGTTAGTATTAACAGCCGTTTAATTACCAGTCTAGAGGAAACATTGTGAGTTCAGTACCAAACTTTATTCCTTTACTTTTGTTTTGCTTCGATTTCTATCATTTGTATTCTTCTACCTAAAGTTAGCATGCTAACCAACTAGCCCTGGCCCCTTCAGACTGTCTCATCACTTTCCGATACCGAGTCACTGTAGCCCTGAAGAAGTAGCGCTGCTCAAGAGACGTATTATCACCTCTTGTCTTGTAAACACAATGACAGGTGAAGCTCTCTGAGAGACTGGTAAGTAAACAGCTGTTAATGCTAACGGTAGCTATGTAACAATATTTTTTTTTTTCCTGTAAAAGGCGGAGTCACATGACCTCACCTGTCCGAGACACTGCTTCCTCCTGACCGAGCTGCGACTGTACAGTTTGACGGACAGCGAGCAGGCGTGGTCTAAAGCTGCCAGTTGGAAGCGAAAAGTCTCCGCCCACTGACACTGACCCCCCGAGGCCTTCATCACCCGAGTCTTCTTCTTCGTCACCGTCCGGCCCAACTGGTGCATCTCCGCCTTGACAAAAAACGCTGCAGAACGACAGCAGTTACTAAGACCAGCCACACGGTCACTCATGGAAGACATCCGGGACCGTTCACCAGTCACACCTACCTTGGGCGAGCGGTGAGGAGGATGCTGGGAGGTTTTGAGCGGCAAGGATCTGGAGCTGGATGCGGCTGTTGACCGGCTGAAAGCAGCTGGTGAGATGCAGCTCAGAGTGACACACCTGAAACACCAAATTCAATCAGTATCTTTAAATGTGCATCTCAGATTGTGTCTAAAAACAAAGAATTTTTCACAATAAAAAAATCTCTTCTTTTCTTTCTCCCTACCCAAATTCAGAGAGCTTTTATTTTGGTGTTTCTCCTCTTCCTTTACTGACAGGTCCCTGTATAAAGATTAATGTTTCCATACGTGTCACATATAATAATGATTTATGATCATCACATATATACATCCTCTGGATACATGAAGATATCAGTTTATAACTTTTAGCTTTTTTCTCATATATTATTATATTATTTCCCTGGTGGCACATACGCAGGAAGCAGGGCAGCGTTTTCTTCTGGAATGAACATGGACACCGAGAACCAAAGATGTAACCAGCATCAAATAAACATTTTATCTTCCAAGATGCATCATCTATAATCAGGTTTTATCAAAAGTGGACGGGCGCTACAGCAGCTACAGGCGCTCAGAGTTTTGACCTTTAATCACAGCTCTCCCCTCAGGACAATGAGTGTTCTCCGTCAGGACGGTTGTTTGGTGTCAAATTGGGAGCTAAACTGTTGGAGTTTGTGACCTTAAAGCCTCAACAGAGTGACCTTTAATTAAAAGCCGAAAAGATGTAATGATCTTAAAAGGCAAGAAGAATCTACAAAGTGCATCAACCGTCCATGTTTTGTCATCAAACATGCAGTTTGAGGTGTTTAATATTTTGACCTTTAATCTGGGGAACCCCCACCAGGCCAGTTATTTAACTCCAGAACAAAGTGGAGAGATGAGCGTCGGTCTGTCGTATTACATTTGACTTTTAAGATAATTACGCTGTAGTATCCAGATATATTGAATTCTTACAAAAGCAAGTAGTTTCATTCTTGAAAATTACATCTTTCTAGTGAGATTCAGATTTTAAAACTTTATTTTGTAACAGACTTTATACAGAGCAGATTAACACTGTGTTAATCCTACTAATATACAGTGTTGTGTTTTTAGCCGTGTTAGCTGGTGCATCACTTTGGCCCAGAATGAAATTTCTCTTCAACTTTTTGATGGATTTTGTATTTTTGTGACATTCATGTGCCTCTCAGTAAACTCTATTAACTTTGATGATCCCCTGATTTTTTTATCTAGTTGCATCTGGTCAAAATTTGAATCTGTCCAATTTGGTTTATGACTAAATATCTGCAAATATAATGACTCTCCCATCAGCTGCAACTGTAATTTTGTTGCTGCTAAACATCAGTATGTTATCATTCCTATATGCAAATGTAATAACCAGTATTTTCATATATGAATTATATTTAATGATATATATAAATATATATATATATATATATATATATACGTAGTGAATGAGAAATGAATAAGAAAAACATATATAAACATATTTAATAAATATAGCACATATAAATTAAATATATATAATATTATATATTGTTAACACATATGGTTGCAACATGTTATATATAAAAATTCATAATATAGATTTTACTTTGTATATTTCTTATATGTGACAAACTTATATCTTCATTTATCCAGAGGAAGTCTATATGTGATCATAATAAATCCTCTTATATGTGACATATATGGAAACCCATAGGTTACATTTCTGTGTGCGTGTTGAACACCACTTAAACCGTGGGGCGTTTAAAGAAGCTCTGACATTTCGAAGTCAATAATTTGTGGGACATTTATGTCATATGGCATGTTAGCATGCTAATTTTAGCTTAAAGCCCCACACAGAGCTGCTAGCACTGTAGCGCTGTATAGACTTCGTAGTCTTGTGTGATTCATCTTCGGCCGCCAGCTGCACTGCGTCTTTTCCAAATGCTGCTGATATTTCTCTTGTAACAGATTTCCACAACCTCAGCTGTCTTGGCTCTTAAGAGCTTCCACCGAGTGATCGTTGATTTGGACAATCTGAGTCTTTTGTGTCCACCAGATGGGTCAAATCACTGACTGAATGAAGCTGTCCCTGTGAGAGCTTAATGACGATTCACTGTCTGATCCCCTAAGTGCAGAAACAGTTCACATTTTACTGTCATCGGCCAGACATGCATCCATTTATCAACAGAACCACTCTCTGCTGTTGAAGTGGTTTGAGGTTTGACCTACTTTTCACATCTTACGATTCCAGAATCCGCACTCGCCTTTCTTTCTTTAATAAAAGCCTGTTTCCCAATTTCTCTTCATAATGAATCCACTTTCTCTTTTTTGCCGTGATTATGCAACAACATAAGGTCGGTACGGTACATGCCACTGGGCTGCAATGCATCATGGGGACAGTTTTATGAGGCACACACAGTGCTTTGTTCTTATTTACTGTGCACATACAAAGTGGTGATAAAAGACAGAAGCCAACAGAGGAAATGGTGAAGAGAATAAGTAGTAAAAGTCTGGAATATTCCCACACAGAGTTTTTCCTCCTGGCCTCAACAGCTGGACGGCGAGTACGACAATATCAGCTGCTACAACCGAGAAAATATTAGGCAGGGAGCCATGATGAAGGCTGGACACCAAACCTAGCACTGATTATTTAGACTGCTGGACGTCATGAGTCGGCAAACATCATTCACTGTTTGTTCTTCTGCAGTTAATTCTAACTTTCACTTGTCATGTTGCCATATGTAAGGCAAATTCTGACTTTACTCTTCGCATTTTAAAGTTAAGCTCAAATCCATGATCATGATCGGGACTAAACTGGGGGAAAAAACAGGTCAAAACCATAAAAATATGTAAATATGTATGTGAATATGTAAATAAAGATGGATGTAGCGTCTGTGAAGTTACCCACAGGTTTCTGAAGCTCAGAGTGAGCTGCTCCACCGTCGCCATCTTGGCAGTGCCTGACTATGCCCCTAACTCCCAGTTAATCCAAATGGGCGGGGCGTGTGTGCAGCTGAGACTTTGTGCATGCCGGTTTGCGGCAGGTATACGCTCACCCACCTGTCACTCAAACAGGCCACGCCCTCAATCCTCCATAACTTTAGTCCTTAATAAAATGTAAACAGGTGAGTTATATAAACAGGTGTCATGATGGAGGAAATTATCTCTAGAGACCAAAACAGTTTTTGTACCAGGCTGTAAACATGTTGATTTCTGCTGTAAAGTTGGACATTTTAACATGGGAGTCTATGGGGACTGACTCACTGTTGGAGCCAGACTCTAGGGGCCATTAGAGGAACTGCAGCTTCTGGTTCTTCAGTGTTGATGCTTCATTTTTCAGCCCTGGAGTTTGACACTTGGTCAAAACTAAACCCAGAGGAACTTAAAGCTTCTGTGTGAATGTTTTAAGCCATGCTAGCAGCTTGGGTGGCAGTGTAAGTTGTTGGTCGGTCACTCAGTAAATCCATTGACTAGAATGAGGACCACATGGTCGTACGCCTCTGCCAACGAGTCAAGCTGCAGTTTCCATCCATGTCTATTCTAGACTCATATACTGAAGACTTTGAAGGAACTTAATAAAAATGATCGTACAGTGAAGTTGACCCGTGATCGCTTCATCGTTTTTATCCTATTAGACATTTGTGTGAAATTTTGTCATAATCTCCTCCCAAACAGACACAGGCTGAAACCCACTATCAGCCATGATAAATAAACCTGGGTTTTCCAGCGCACCGATATCAGCGTCAGCAACACCTGATTAACGAATAAATCTTAAACTACATGACACCTGGAGGTAAACCAAGGGAAACATTGAAGTTTTGCACTTGCTGAACTGAACTAATCACTTGCTGTAAAGCCAAAATAAATTCTTCTTTTATAAATTGCTTCTGGTTTGAGACAATAACTCTATAATTCCTGGTTATCTTGTAAAAACCGTTTCAACGTCGGTGGCAGAAAAACAAGGCGGTGGAAACAAAAACCGGACATCAGACTGAACATGGGCCCGACTCATGACGTGTGAAGGCAACACTCACAGAGGATTTGGACGGAGGGTTGAGGTCGAGCCAGTGGTCCGTCTCCTGAGGGCCGAGCTGTCGCAGGGAGAGGACGCACTCCGCCGCGGTGCGTTTCCTGGGGTTGTGAGTCTGCAGCCGCAGCACTAAAGCGCTGCAGCGCAACTGATTGAGACGAAGCGTGAACACAAAGGTCTCCATGAAGGACACGTCCTGAGGAGCAGGAGGAACAGGAAGTGAAGATTAGAGACCGTTTCTACTCACTCACTTCTACTCACTTTCATATTAAGAAAGGAAATGTAGAGTGTCTGTACACAAGGGTCAAATCAAGTCAATTTCCTGTTATACTCCTCCTGTTAAACCTCCTCCTGAAACCTAAAGCTTTATTTTTTACCACTGGATTTTGTGCGTCAGGTTTAGAGAAGGTTGTTACCTGACAGGACTCTTTAGTTGAGCTCTTGAACTGAATGGGTTTGGGGATGGTGATGATGCCTTTAAATCCAATCTTTTGTTGTTCCACTCCATCCGGAGGAAGGTTGAGGTCTGAACACTGACGAGAAAAGAGGAAAAATAAAGTGTCAGCCGAGGCAGGTCAGATCTATTTATAGGCTGAAGTACTCTTAGGCAAACAGGTGTGGGACAAACTGCTCTGTTTGACTGTTACCGAGTTTAATATTGTTAGAAACAAAAGGTGCTTTAATGTTTAAAGCACCTTTTGTTTAAGCAGATTTTGCTCCATTTTTGACGTAATGACACACAACAATCGGGGGCATTTGTGAGACCCCAAAGCCAATGTTTGATCATCCAAATGCCCCAATGGATAGTTCAAGTGCCACAGTGAAAACGAAACCCGAACTAGAGAACGTCTCTGCATAAAACTAATGCGGTAATATGATACTACTCATCCGGCCTCACCACACTCAACATACACATCCAAAGACACACACTCTGCCACATCATGACCACAGTGTTAGTTTTCTTTGCAGCGTATCAAGTTACATTAAACACAATCACAGTTTGTTTGGTTTTGAATTTTTTTTATCGTTGCACTTTGACACCACGCTGTATTATTCTAAACACATTTAGTTTACATTGTTCTGTAATCGAGTTTGAAATAATTAACTTCTCTTTGTCTTTGAGTTTCCGTGTCTGCCGTGTCAGTCCTACTTCCTGGTTTGTCCAAAAGAGGCGTACATGTTGAGGTAAGGTCCTGTTTTGTAAGCAGTATTTTTTGAGTAGATTTCTGTTTTGGCTGACCTCTTTTAAAGGCCCAGTTATTTACATCATTTGCTTTTATTCATTTGTATTTTCCACGTGTTTTTGGGGTGAAATAAAAACCCATTTCTGAGAAGTAAACTCGACTGAACGCACTCTGCCTCCGGTTCTCTGTGTGTCAACATCAGTCAGTTCAGTTCTGCTCCTTAAAAATCCACCTCCTGACCGTCTGAGCCAAAGTTAATAGAGCAGTGAGAGGAGCGAACAGAAACCTGTGTTCTGGACGAACAAAGCGTCTGTTGAGAAATGTTACAGCGGAGCACAATGGAGGTTTCTGTCCCGCTTCGCTCGGCGTGTAACCTTACCTGGACCAGAGTGATCCACACCTGCTCCAGAGCCTCCTGGTAGCTGAGTCGGACACATACCTTCCCCAGCTCACGTTCGTCCCCAGACAGGGTGATGGACTCTGTGATGTTTGGGAATCCAGAGGAAAACAGCACAACATGAACAAATCACATGATATAATGTCATTATATAAATATATTTACAGTTTAAAGTCACTTTCTACAGACACTGCTAAAC
The DNA here is from genome assembly GCF_002260705.1 of Seriola dumerili. Lineage (NCBI taxonomy): Eukaryota > Metazoa > Chordata > Actinopteri > Carangiformes > Carangidae > Seriola > Seriola dumerili. The sequence goes on from NW_019175066.1 coordinate 220,779, forward strand.
CAAACAGCTATATACATCTGATCCTGCATATTATGTTTCCACTAGGTTCCACTTTAAGCCAAGACCGCCCTTATACAGGTTTTATAAATGTTCTTAATTAGGTTGTTAATTCTAAACACTTTATAATCATAAACAAACAATTATAAACAAATTATAACACAGTTTTCATACATTGATGAAGGCTCACTATTTGGCGAGATCAAGCTAACGCTCACTACTCATTAATCTTACTAATGAGTTACTACCTAATGCTACTCTTGTTGTAACTCATTAAAAACACTTTAAAACAAGACAGTTATAAATGGTAGTAACTCATTAGTAAGACTGAATCTTTCTAAGGGTAGTCTTACTGTAAAGTGGTACCACTTGATCTTGCCAAATAGTGAGCCTGCATCAATATAACTTGTTAATAATTGTTTATTTATGATTCATAAAGTGTCAAGGTTGCGGCAGTGCACGACCTTGACACTTTATGGAAGCAACATACAACATGATGGAAAGAAAAAACATTATCGTCATACAAGTGATTTAATTATGACGATGACGAAGCTGAGCTGATTCTCTGCGTTGAATAACACAGTCTTTATGTGAGAAAGCTTATCTCTGATTTTGAATGATGGACTGAAGTGAAAACCTTTGGAGGTGATTAGTGCGGCCGGCCTTTCAGGTTTGCACAATGCAGAGTGATCTTAATCAGACTTAGTCACGTCGGGGTGTGGGGGGGGGTAAGAGGCCTTTTTCTTTTTCTTTCCTCACTAAGAAGAGGAGGCCGGTGGACGGAGCAGACCCAAAGAGAAAGTTTGAAAAGGAAAGAGGAGATAAATCTGTGTTCCAGTTACCGAGGCTGCTTTCAATGGAGCCCATCACTGAGGACGTGCTGCTGAGGACACTGGACACGGAGTCAAAGCGCTGCACATGAACCCAAACACACACACACACACACACACACAGGAGAAAGTCAGGACAGGTTCACTCATTGTTTCCCACTTGTTTGCCGCTGTCTTGAGCTAAATGCTAACTTCAGAACATTATAATGTTCCTCCATCTTAGCTTAGCATGTTAGCATGCAGCTATTTGGTCATAAACCACAGTACTGGACAAAGTAAACATTTTGATGATTTGCTGATTTTGATGATGATGTTCGATGGAAAGTCGGAGGATCGTGATTCACCCTGAGGAGGACATGAACATCTGCACTATTTCAGTGTCTCCTGAAACAGCGCCCCCTACGGCAGCATGTGTACTGCACCTCAGTTGTCATGGTTACCATAATAAACACACGACACACCGCCGTCGTGGTTACTGCAGTAGCGGTCACGGCTTGGTTAGGTTTAGGAAAACATCATGATTTGGGTTAAAGTAAGTTCTTCCTCAACATTAGACGATCCTTGTTGCCACGGTTACAATATTGACAACGTCGTTAACTTTGTCGAACGCTCGCGGATAAAAGAAACAACGAACGCCGCTCTCCTGCGTCACGTTCATCCCTCCACCACCAACTCCTCCTGACGTGGACGTTGTCTGTCTTTATACTACGTCACCGACACCCATCTCATCGCTCCTGTCATAATTTACTACGACCACTAGATGTCGCCTAGCAACAAAACGTAACCACGGGTCATAACAACCTGCCGCAGAGACAGTCTCACACTATAACCACTCAATAGTTAGTGACATTTCACTCAAAACTACAAACGTGAACCACAAGGTGTCTCTCAAAGAAAAGTCAGAGGATCACCAAAGTCATCAGGGTTCATCCTCCTCAGACTATGAACTGTCTGTACACGAGTTCATGACAATCCATCAGTCGTTCAGTCCGACTCTGAAAGCGAGACTAGCTGCTCTTCTTCACTGTGGAAACCCCGGTTCATTTGTTAACTAATAAATCCATTGCCAAGGTAACTGTATACCTGTTGTGCTTTCATTCCTTACGACTGTTTGCCTGGGATGTTGCTAACTAAACACTGGAGCTAACTGAACTGGAACCGTACACCCGCTGCAGACATCAAAACATATGAAAACAGAAATACTAATGTATCTCCATGTTAGCTCAGAGTATGCTAAACACGAGCAGCATACTGTAATGTTGACTGAGGTTCGGCTGTGACGCGGACTCAGCTTCTCGTGTTAAATGATAATGAATAGTTGACAGACACACTGCACCACATCCTTCATATGACAAAGAAAATACGCCCAGACTTACTCATTGTTGTCCTTGGTGTAATACTGATTAAACACCACTTCGCCCAGTACAATCAACTGGTTCCTTCCTAATCAGAGGTGATGGAGCTGAATCACGTGGCAAACAAGTAGATTCAGGGAGTGCTGAATTCACCACATCATCATTTTTAAAAATTGATTTCCAGAACAGTTACATGGAACCTTAATGACTGAATGCATCAAAAAATGACAGTTATATAATTAAAAGAGTGTAAAAAGACCATTGTTAAAAAAGAAAGAAAACAACATCAACCTCAGATCAGTTGGTAAAAAAATATCTTTCAAATTGAACTTATCTACTTATCGTTAAAGGAACAGTTCGACACTTCGATGCCACTCTTGGCTAAATGGGAAATATGAAGCTACAGCCAGCACCTGGTTAGCTTAGCTTAGCATAAAGACTGGAAGCAGCTAGCCTGTCTCGACTGATGGGTGACGAAATCCATCATCCAGAACCTTGAAAACTCGCCAACTAATCAACTAATCAACTAATCAACTAATCAACACGCTACGTCTCCATCGTTTCACCCGGAAACAAAGTGTGAGAAAAGGCCTTGAAAGGACACATTGTGGTTTTACCAGATGTTAGGTGTTATGAATGTTGGCGGAGACTCCAGGAAGTTACAGACCCAGCCAAAAAAAAAAATTGTCTGACAAATAACTCCTCATAAAACCACACCACGTCAGTTTCACACTTCATTTATTTCATTAATTTAACGACAGCAGCAAACAAGCTGCCGGCCATAGCTTCATATTTAACAGACAGATATGAGACTGATATTAATCTTGTCTCTTAATTAGTGGAGAGAAAGTCTGTCTCTCAAACTGTTGAACTGTTCCTTTAATCTCAGTCGGTCTAAACTGAAAAGTTTTTTTTAATCATCTTGGTTTATTTGAATCAAATATTTGTTTTTAACTACTTAGTTTTTTATTTTGGGTCTTTGTACATTCACTTAATAATTTCCAGTTTTCCAAACGTCTGCTTTATGTCACATCTGGGCCTCCGTACTGCTACAGTACTGTTACTCGATTTCTCGTTTTTACTATTAATAAAGACTCATATTTAAATGCCAATAATTGTTTAAATTTCAAAACTTTCAGAAGTAGTTCATCTATGACATTTTACAGATCATTACCTGCATCCATAAAACCGTACACCCGCCTGTGTTTCAGCTCCTCAGAGTGAGAGGACGTCTTCCTCTCTAAATCAAAATACCAGTTTATTTGGTCTGTTTGCAGTTTTCCACTCGGCTGCTGAGGACGGTGGAAACTATAAAACTATATTTAGTCTTGGTCGACGCGGGGTGAGAAACGCTGTGTGAATACAGATTAGATAGAGAGCCGTCTCACCTGCATGTGACCCTGAGGGCTGGACAGATCAAACATGGAGCTGCTCAGACGCTGCTGGACGCCCGGCTCCAGAGTCCGACCTGGGAGGAGAAACCCAGCAGTTTATGTGAAGATGGTTTAAATGAAGTTCTGTTTCATCTGCAGAGATCTGTTGTTAATCCAGGCATACGTACTGTTTCTTACACTGGAAATTTTGTAAATTACAAAATGGTGAACACCATGTTTGGCTGTAGTTTATGTGTGTACACAAACTTTATATATATATATATATATATATAATCTAATGTCGTTATAAAGTCTTTCAAAAATGAAAAGAAAGTAAAAAGTCCAACATTGTGACGTGCAGGTGAACAGGTCTGAAAGTTTCTACTGTATCTGTCACTGTCAAGGTTTTGTAGATACAAGGAGCCACTGCAGAGCTTCCAAGAGAAGAGGGAGCTGTGAATTTATTTAGTGAAGGGAAACCAAGATTTCAAAATAGAAGCCAGGAACAAAACACCAGAGAACGAAAGAAAACAGTAGAGAACGAGGAAGGGGTGCGGTTGCTGTGTACAGGTGGTCTGCTCTACCTGGGCTCTGTGGACCGGAGTTTCTGCTGTTCAGGTTGTCGCGGCGGGTCGAGCCGGGGGAGATGTACTCGACCATCTGACCCCGATGGAGGCCGGACTCTGGGCTGTAGGTTAAGTGACCAGAGCTCAAAAGCTCCGCCTTCCTCTCTGCGTACGTGCAGCGGGCCGAACCTGCAGACAGAGAGCAGATTCATTTAGAGACAGGATATCCTCCTCGTCTCCTGTGCCATCAGGTGTGAGGTTAAACTGAAGCTGAGATGCACGGAGCTCTGTGGCCGCTCTTGATGTTGTTGATGAGGTTCGTCAGGTGGTACATACTCTGCAGGCCGGACTGGAAGTTGGGGAAGCGGGAGCCTTGGGGCTGGATGTAGGAGGCCCTGAAGGTCGGCAGGACGAACGGCACCTCTCTGCCGTCGGGGGGCAGCTTGGACAGGAGGTAATCCTCTGTGACCCCCCTCCTCCCTTCATCTGACTCCCGCCCTGAGGCCGCTGCCTTGTTAGGGGGCATCTTCAGTTTGATCACTTGAAAGCACAGGAAAGTCAGAAACTAAACGGCCTGTCGAAGCTGTTTGACATGCAGCCGTGCAGGCAGCAGCTTACCTTGGGTCTCCTGCTCCTTCCCCTTTTTCTTCATGAAGTTCTTGCAGCAGTTTTTGACGCACTCCATGGCTGCAACTGGAATTATTTCAATATTGGAATAGTAAGTGGAAATTACAGTTCACACAGTAAACTGTGCCACCAGGGCTGGAACGAGCTGCTCTGGGACTTGATAACACTCTGAATCCCGAAATCTGCACCGGTGACCTCAAATCACCAAAGTCTGTTATTGCCCCTCCAATACAGGTGAGTAGATTTACAGGAATCCCCAGCGTTGCTCCAGTGGTCACTCATGCTGCTGCAGAAATCAAACTTCCCCCAAAAGCCTCAAAATGTACAATTTCATATAAACCCCAAATTTTTCTACTTTTCTTGAATGAAAAAAGTGACAATAACCCAAAACATATTCCACTTGCCTCAAATAATCTGTTGTTCAAATCTTAAAACTTCTTACTTTTGCACCATAATCTCTAATTTACTCCCCAAATATTTCATTTCATACGATCCCACACTTTGTTCCAGATGTTTTCAGGACATAAAGATGCTGTAGTTCCCACATTCCCCAGATTTCATACAGAACCAGTAAAAGGTGTTTATCCCAGGATCTCCAAATTCGTTACAGCGCCTCCACATGTTGATATAATCCCAGAATATGTAATAATGCTCCAAAAAGTTCGTTGTTCTAATAGAGCCTTAGATTTGACAGAGAAATATACATTTGTTAGAGTAAATAGTGAAGATGCTAATCAGAGAGGAAACACTGCTGCAGCTGAGATGAAACTTTGATCATAAAAGAGCTTAATACGGTTAATGAGAGACTGTTCGACAGGAAGTGATCAATTATTTCAGGAGCCCTGAACTCACGGCTCCACCGACACGTTTGACCTTGTGGCGTTTGTTTCTGCTTCGTTCTTCAGGAAGGAATTTTACGTCGGTGTCACTTCGGCTCATTGATCAAACACCAATAATCACATGTAATCATCAGAGACAGACACTTACCCGCGCGCTGTCTTCACTGAGAGGAGGGAAAGTTTGTAGATCCAGAGCAGCAGCTCATTCTCTCACCGACTGACGAGAAATGCCACGGAGCTCAGGTTTACTGTGCTCTCTCTCTCTCTCTCGCTCTCTCTCGCTCTCTCTCGCTCTCTCTCGCTCTCTCTCGCTCTCTCTCGCTCTCTCTCGCTCTCTCTCGCTCTCTCTCGCTCTCTCTCGCTCTCTCTCGCTCTCTCTCGCTCTCTCTCGCTCTCTCTCGCTCTCTCTCGCTCTCTCTCGCTCTCTCTCGCTCTCTCTCGCTCTCTCTCGCTCTCTCTCGCTCTCTCTCGCTCTCTCTCGCTCTCTCTCGCTCTCTCTCGCTCTCTCTCGCTCTCTCTCGCTCTCTCTCGCTCTCTCTCGCTCTCTCTCGCTCTCTCTCGCTCTCTCTCGCTCTCTCTCGCTCTCTCTCGCTCTCTCTCGCTCTCTCTCGCTCTCTCTCGCTCTCTCTCGCTCTCTCTCGCTCTCTCTCGCTCTCTCTCGCTCTCTCTCGCTCTCTCTCGCTCTCTCTCGCTCTCTCTCGCTCTCTCTCGCTCTCTCTCGCTCTCTCTCGCTCTCTCTCGCTCTCTCTCGCTCTCTCTCGCTCTCTCTCGCTCTCTCTCGCTCTCTCTCGCTCTCTCTCGCTCTCTCTCGCTCTCTCTCGCTCTCTCTCGCTCTCTCTCGCTCTCTCTCGCTCTCTCTCGCTCTCTCTCGCTCTCTCTCGCTCTCTCTCGCTCTCTCTCGCTCTCTCTCGCTCTCTCTCGCTCTCTCTCGCTCTCTCTCGCTCTCTCTCGCTCTCTCTCGCTCTCTCTCGCTCTCTCTCGCTCTCTCTCGCTCTCTCTCGCTCTCTCTCGCTCTCTCTCGCTCTCTCTCGCTCTCTCTCGCTCTCTCTCGCTCTCTCTCGCTCTCTCTCGCTCTCTCTCGCTCTCTCTCGCTCTCTCTCGCTCTCTCTCGCTCTCTCTCGCTCTCTCTCGCTCTCTCTCGCTCTCTCTCTCTCCCTCTCTGACTCTCTAATTCCCGGACAAAGCCATGTTCACTGTTATTTTATTTTCCTCTTCCTTAATCGAGATCCTCTCCCTGTCTTTTATTTATTTAATTTTTTTTTTCTGACTTTAATCTCAAAATTCAGAAAAAAAGTCAAATTTATAGAAAAAACCCGTATGTCCTTTAATCCTCTTCCGTACATTTACACCTTCTTATAGTGACATAAAAATACTGTAAAAACGTGTTGAGGACATTTAGTGAAAATCCACCTCAAACTTTATTAATTGTTAAAGGTCCCAAATATTTGAATATTAGTTTTCCATAATCCACAAATCTGACACAATGTTCCTGTGCTGCTTCAAAGACTTGATTTAATCCCACAACCGTTTGATTGGAAATAACCCATAGGTTTGTTAGTTCACCCCAAATCCAAATGTTCATATTTAATACTCCAAGATTTGTTGCTATAACGATAATAATAGTTTTTGTGGACACCCAAACCCCCCCCCCCAATATACTGTCCCACAGTTTGTTAAAATCCCCCAAATTTATTCTAATGTTCCCAAAATATATTTGATTTAATTTCTTGCTGTTCCCCCCAAAACATGTGACATCATAAACCCAAAGCAGAGTTCAGGAGGCGGCTCACGCCGGGGACAGTCGTGTGGTGAAGACATTTATTGGTCTAAAAAAAGAAACTGTGATCAATAATTCAGTTAATGGACTTGATTGTTACATCATTTCAAATATCGCCGCTCCAAATACACAATTACACTTCTGCTCAGATAACCTGTTCTCCTCCAGCTCCTCCACCAGGCTCCTCCACAGCTTCTCTGACCGGATGGACATTCACAGACAAGTGTGTGTGTGTGTGTGTGTGTGTGTGTGTGTGTGTGTGTGTGTGTGTGTGCATGCGTGCGTGCGTGTGTGTGTGTGTATACACATGCATGTGACCGTCGGTGTGTGTGTGTGTGTGACACTAGTGAGAAGCAGGTCAGCGTAGTGCACTGACACGAGCCTCTGCAG
>NW_019175066.1:228557-263509 GCF_002260705.1 Seriola dumerili
GGGGAGGGGGGGGGGTCATTTCCATCATTTTCAGGTCGTTTTCTAAATAGAGGATGTCAGAAATTGTACACCATAAATATCCGTCTGTGTGAAAGTATCTCAGCCATAAAAGCTCAGTGTCCATTAAACCAGGGCGGGGCTTCGAGCAGACGGAGGATTTCCCATCAGCACAACTTTGTCTGAGTCTTTATCGGACGTGTCTTTATTGAGGATGACATAATGTTTAAAAAAAAAAAAAAAAAAAAGTGATGAGCTGTCTGATGTGACGTCTGTTCATGTGAGACCCTCAGAACGGATGCTCCGATACAAATATCGTCAGACGGATGATGGAGCTGCCTCTGAAGTTGATGACGTTGTTGACGGTGACCATCTCCAGGTCCAGCACCACCTCCTTCGGGCCCTTGATTGGCCGGGACAGGACCAAGGTGGCGCTCACGTTGCTGGTTTGCTGTAAGTCACACAAGAGGAGGAGCGTGAGCGACGAAGAACAGGGAAACGGTGAAACTGAGACAGCTGCTCGATGTGTTTCAACACACACAAGCACAAAGTCAGAGAAAGTTAATGTGTTTTCCACAGAGCAGGAGGTCAGAGGTCAGAGGTCAGATTACAGCCTGTTGAAACAAGGATAACACTCACTGTGAAATCTCAAAGAATCTTTACACCTCATACTGTGTCTGCACGCACGCACGCACGCACGCACGCACGCACGCACACACACACACACACACACACACACACACACACACACACACACACACACACAGCTCCATCTGCTGGCTGCACTGAAAGCTCAGGTGCTTCATGGTAATGTCGTCGTCACTATTCTTCATCATTAACGTCTGTTCGTGTTGTTTATGACTAAAGCGTGAAACTTTCTCCGTGTTTCTATAAAACCAGGAAGTTTATTTTCAGACGTGATGAAATAAGCGTCTTTATTGGAACAAAGACGCACGTGATTGTGAAGCAGAGGAATGGGGCAGAAACTGGAAAAATGCAATGCTGAGGTCACTGACCTCTCAAGGTCACCGGAGGTCAGATGCAAACTGCCTCCAGGCCTGAAATAAAACCTCGGGGCGTGTAGATTATCTGCTGAAACCTTCGCGCTTTAGTCGTAAAATACAAAACAAACAATACAAAAATGTGATTTCGGATCAAATCATCTTTGCTCTTGTGTGTGAGCTTCATAAGCTCACAGTCGAGATCAGACAGAGGTTCAGTATTTATGGATAGTGATTCCTCTGGGGATCAAACATGTGACTGTAAACACATAAACCTGTCGCAGGTTGTGTGTGTGGATTAACTTTACAGCCCACAGGAAGAGATACAGTTGTTGATGAATGAATAAACACTTATATCATCTTACAACTACATTATAGTGCGTTATAAACCATTCATTAAATGTTAGTTTAATGCTTATAAAGGGTAAATAGAGGGAGGTAAAGTCGGGTGTTTCCTACAACAGCTCATTTCCTTCCTGTGAGCTGATCGGGTCAGTGGAGCGTCTGACGCGTCTCAGCAGAACTCACCCTCATGTAAAACTCCCGCCCGTCGTTGCCCGACTTTATCTGGAAGATGTAGAAGGCGCCTGGGTAGCGCGTGGTGGCCTGCATCTGGAAGATGTCTGCAGGCACACTGCGCCCCGACGACAAGTCCATGTGTCGGTACAGAATGGTGAAGGGCTTGTCCCTGCAGGCAGGGTTCTCAGCTGAACACATGCACTGACTGCAGGAGGAGACACAGGGAGCGTCAACGCATTCAGTATTACTGTGTGTGTGTGTGTGTGTGTGTGTGTGTGTGTGTGTGTGTGTGTGTGTGTGTACGATGAATTTTTATATATGACATATTTGTTAACGATATAATTACAACATGCTTTATAACTTTTTATAGAAATTTATAAAAAATATATTAGTTTAATTATATTATAAGTTAATGACACAAACGCTCATAGTAAAATTTCTATATATATATGATACAAATATCTGTGATGTGATAAATGTGTTCTATGTAAAAATTATGAGTTAACATGAGTTTGACATGTTAAAAAATATATATGTATATATATATATATATATGTTTATATGTTTTTCTTATTAATTTCTCAATCATTTGAAACATTCTGGGAAAGTGTCTCAGTCTTAAAGAAGTTCCACTTTCTAATAGGTTTCATAAATCATTTTTACATATATGCTTGTATAAAGTAATAATGTATATTTCATATATGGAAACACAATATATATATATATTAGATTTTGTATTGACGGGAAGAACTCACTTGTCACTGACTTCGATGTAAGGAGAGTGACACTGTAAAGGATCCAGGCATGTGTAGCCTCCCTGGAAATTGAAACATACTTGTGCTGTTGTACAGGTGTTGTTACCAGTGTCACATTCATTGATATCTTCAAAATCAAACACACAACAGCCAGAGTCAGTTAAAACAGCATCATCATCATCATCATCATCATCATCATCATCATCATCATCATCATCAGAGAAACAACATGTCATGTATACAACATCAGTACAGTTAGTGAGAACGACTGTGACTGGAAATAGAAAATACAAAAGAAAAACAGAGAGAACTTTATATCACTGAATGAGTCAACGCTTGTTTTAATCATTAGCTGATATAAAACCTGATCAGTAAAGACGTCAAACACACGTGCAGATCATTTAAATACAGGCTTCACTTTAACCCTCCTGTTGTTTGACCCGTTTTCAAATGTTTTTACATCAGAAATCTGTTTTTTCTTTACCGTTAATTGCCTGAAAATAACATGGATGATTCCTCACTACACTTTTTGCAAATGGAATTAATGATTTTCATTGAATTTTGGGTGTTTTATTCAAGTTTAAAGCACGTGTTCCTCTGATCGAAACTATAGTCAAAGTTATTCAGAATTTAGTTTTATTAAAGTTGAAAATATTTACGTTTATTGACCATGAAACTCCAAAAAAAAATTTGAAAAAGTCGCGGTAATGAGTTTGTTGAAAAGCGAGTTGACTGAAAAGGTGTGATGTAATTATTGGGTAATAATTTTCTACTTCATGTTTTATAAACAGTCAAACAGATCGGGTCAGTTCTGATCCTGGAGGGTAAAAGTTGCACGGCCGATGACGAGACGATACGAGGGTTAAATATCTTCAGCGCTGCAGGTGCAGATTTAACCAAATAAAGACCTCAAACAAAACACATTGCAGGTGACGGATGGAAAATATATGTTTCCATTCATATGTGTCAGTTACTGGACAGCAGTGACTTTACCTTCACAGCTCCGGCCGTCCTCGTACACATAATATCCAGGTGGACAGATGCAAGAGAAAGAGCCAGGTGTGTTAGCACATCTGTGCTGACACAGAAACTCAGAGAAGCTGCATTCATCCAAGTCTACAGGGAGTAAAAACATCTGGATCAATGCTCGTCAGAGACAGACCGAGAGGAGAACCACCCAGCGGTCGGCAGACACACACACAGTGTTCATGAAATAATGTGTTGTATTGTCAAAGAAAACCATGTGGATCTAGAAAGGTGTCTAGATATGAAATGTATATTTTCACTTCCTTAGAAGGACAACATGCAGCATGGCGTAAACTTCAATAATAGTTACATGTGTAGGGAAACTGAATCGGTTTTATTCCACTGTTGGATGTTTGGAAGCTGCTCTGAGGACAGACTGTATGAAAGTCATAAAAATACAGATTTTCATGTAGAAATGTGTTTTTTTTAAATCCTAAGATCACGATCAGCTGTGCTGCTCACCGATGCAGGTGGTGCCGTCCGACGCCAGCTCGAATCCCTCGTCACAGTTACACATGAAGGAGCCGTAGGTGTTGAAGCAGCCGTGACTGCACGGCTCATCCTCACACTCATCCACATCTGAGGCAGAAACAGTCGTCAACAGTGGCTCTGTGTGTGTGTGTGTGTGTGTGTGTGTGTGTGTGTGTGTGTGTGTGTGTGTGTGTGTGTGTGTGTGTGTGTGTGTGTGTATACCTTGACAGGTCCTGCCTTCTGGGTTGAGGATGAAGCCGGGGTTACAGGAGCAGGAGTACGAACCGGGGACGTTGGCGCACAGCTGTTGGCAGTAACCATAGCGACATTCGTCAATGTCTGGTCAAAAAAGAAAAAAGACAGATTGATTATGAACCAAAACATTTATATATAGTTACTGTTATATTATCATCTGCACAGCTGATGGATCTGGAAGAGCTGTGCTGAGCTGCTTCACTGCTCCAAACCTGAAGAGGGCGCTGTTGTTCTAGAGCAGAGCTGCAGCTGCCAGAGGTCACGGGGTCAACAGTATTGACTTTACTCCATTATCCAACAGCGCTTCCAAGAAATAAGTCATTCATTCATGGAAGTACTTGATATCCCATATTTAGCCACAGACTCATATCTTTACAGTAATTAAACCAAAGTGGAATAGACCACTTTATTTGGGCCATTAACCGCAAATCATGTGTCATTCACTTCAGTGCCAGAAACTTTTTCTGAAGCTTCGAGGCTGCAGTTACTTTCAGTACAGTTTAAAAGAAAATCCATCTGCAGAAAGTAGAGAGCAGAAACCTGCCTGACAGAGATAAACCATCTCAATGAAGAAATCGCTCCATAAACTTTCAGTTACTGTCACCAGGTCATGACTCTGCCAGCAGGGGGCGATACCACGTCTCCTTCTTGAAGCTGATTTTAAAACCTTATAGACTTAAGACTAAATTCACATCATCATTTCACACCTCCATGTTTTTTCACTGAGTACAATGTATTCTTGCAGCAAGTTTTCAAATGTCAGAGCGTCCCTAAATGCCCCACAGTTTGAGTGATGTTTCCATATATGTCACATATAAGAGGATTTATTATTATCATATACAGACATCCTCTGGATATATGAAGATATAAACATATACACATATATATGAAATATGCAAATTAAAATCTATATTATGAGAAAACATGTTATATAGGGTTAGGGTTATATATATTTAATTTACATATTCTATGTTTACAAATATATAACATTTCTATATGTTATATATGTTTTTCTTATTAATTTCAAACATGTCTATCTTCCATTTCTGGGAAAGTGTCTCACACTTTTGTTCTATAATATCAACATATATTGACAGGCTTTGGGATGGACATATATATAATATATCTCTACAATATAAACATACATATTTGTATGGGCTAGACATATGTGTCAATATATGAAAATGTTCCTATTTCTTTTAGGTTTCATATATAATTTTTACACGTGTTTATTTTACATATATTTCGCACATGGAAATTCATGTACACACATTACATGTGCGTATGGGCTGTTTCTGAACTAACTGATATAATAACAAGCTCAAACTGATCTTCAGCCTTTTGATGAACTGACTGAAGTCAGCAGGTTAAACTCCTTCACAGATCATTTTTACCGCTGGAAAATGAAGAGCCTCAGTCACTCACCCTGACACTGTCCTCCAATGAGCCAGTATCCCTCAGTGCAGGAGCAGGTGTAGCCACCTAATGTGTTGATGCAGACCTGGGTGGGGTTACAGTGATGGGAGTTTGTCTCACATTCGTCAATGTCTGCAACAGAGAAGAGGAGATTAACTCAGCAGGAAGGTCAGAGGTCAAAGTGTAGGACAGAGCTAACTGGCTCTAAACCTGAGTCACTCTCTAACTTGATGATATTCTGATTAAATCTTAATTCATTCATGTTGCTAATATCAACATAAATCAAGAAAATCACAACTAGAAGCTGAACTAAAAAGTTAAAAACTGGGAGCGTCATCACTGTAAAAGGCGGGATCCAAAGGACTGAGAGCACTTTTCCATTCGCTTGAATGTGTTTCAGTGTCATTATATTAGATCACACACATGGTTTTTCTGTTTAAGTTCCACAGTCCTTTAAAGCGACGTGAACGTGACACCCGGAGCTGCTCTGCTCCTCTAACGACTCTCAGGGACATGACACACAAATATTTCCTCCGGTGGAAAGAAATCGAGAAACGTCGCACAATCAGCAATTATTTCTCAGTTCTTCTTTAGTTCTGCATCGACTTCATGTTGTTTTCACCACAAATCACTTCTCAGCTTATTGTTATCCAGCACATATAAAACTTTATGGCCGTGCATGTGCTTGATTCCTCTGTTACCAGTCTACAGACTGACATGCGCTGCAGCAGCTGAGGGTGAGAGGCCTTTGCTCTAACGCACATCCACCAGACTTGAATTTCTTCCTGTTGGCTTGAGCAGTGCACCGACAGATGTTTGTTTCTCCAGCTCTCAGGTTTTCACCACCCTGTAGCACAACACTGCACATATCAATACACTATCAGCTTACAATTGTTTTCGCTCAGGATTAGAGATTTCTCCGATTACAAACTGAATTCCTCCGACGCCCCTGGAGCGGCTCACACACTTCATCATAATAGCCACATTTCCTTATGAGGATATGACATATCAAAAATTCCAGCCCGTGTTTATGGTTCTCAGACCATGAAGTCACCGATCTCCAGACAAACCGGTGGGGGGGAAGTGGGTGGGAGCTCTTTGTTTGAACAGGCAACTATGATAAGCGATAACGTCTGTCAGTGGGACCGTTGCCCTTTGTGCCAACTTGGACCATTTATCCTGCAGGGGTGGTGGGGGGGGGGGGGGGCAGGAGGCCCAGGGCGTTCGGCCCCCGGCCAACAGCTACATGGCCCCCGGCACCTGCTTGTCGTTACCAGTCAAAACCTCTGTGAGTGGCCCTCAGCTGCACCCCATGTGCAGCCTTCCTGCAGGTCTCCAACATACACACACAAAGTGCAGCAGTGTTTCAGTTCAGCTCCTTATATAGAGCGTTTCATGAGCTGCTCACAAGCTTCGGGGTCGCGCCGACAATCCCGATCCAGCCTCAGAGAAGACATGACGGATGGGATTGGTTTGAAATACCTGAGCGCCAAATTTATACAGACTGATTCAGCCTGATCCAGAGGCTTCAAATCAGACACGGCCGGCTCCTGTTGGTAACGAAGACCGACACCAGTCGAGTTCATGGTCTCCTCTCAAACGACAAGGAAAAGACAGACAGTTGCCTGTCGTGCATTTCTCAGTTTATCCGATGGGTTTTATTTCATTTCATAAACCCACGAGGTTGGAAATGTTCCTCAAGCCACAGATGAGCGTGTAATCCTCCAGCCCGAGTAAAGACATGAAAATACCCCAAACTCAAGTTATGAGCGGAAATGAATCTTACAGTCCCGTGGGAAATGAAAAACACAAGTGGAGATAGTGTCTGGTGTGTGTGTGTGTGTGTGTGTGTGTGTGTGGCTCTACCTCCTGCTGAAAGGCTCAGATCACCTACAACAGAGACATGTTCTCTCATCTGTTGCTATTAGTGCAAGTCAAGAGTCCACAGTCAAACATGTGGCTCTGCGAGGCTAGCATTTAGCATGCTAACATGCTATCAATGACAATAATGCCATGCTAATGTTTAGCAGGTGTAATATTTAACATTCACCATTTTTATTTAGCATGTTAGCATGCTAACATTTGCTAATTAGCATTCAGGTCTAAAGCTATTTGCGCCATTTTTAAATATTTTCTTAAACTGCATAAGATAAGATAAGATAAGATAAGATAACATAAGATAACATAAGATAATACCCAAGTATTTAATACCACAGTTTCAGAACAATCTCTTTCTAGAGGCGCTGTGTAAAAAGATCATTTGTCTCAAATGCTGAAAAACTTGACACCCAGTTTTTGAAATTCTTAAAATCTGTTTTTTAGACTTGAATTGTTTTGGTGCTTGAAATGAGTTTATCAAAGTCTTAGGTTCCTGAAAAACAGAACAATGTACCAGTAAAATAGGAGATAAATGTAGAATAAATGTCTAAAATGAACCAAATGTTAGAGACCGGCTTATTGGCCTTGTAGCTCCGGCTGAGAGTCACATCTGATCTTGTAACAATATGAACCGGAGATTAGAGAATCTGCAAAGAATACATGCAGCACATTTCAAGGCAATTCATCCAATAGTTTTT
The DNA here is from genome assembly GCF_002260705.1 of Seriola dumerili. Classification (NCBI taxonomy): domain Eukaryota; kingdom Metazoa; phylum Chordata; class Actinopteri; order Carangiformes; family Carangidae; genus Seriola; species Seriola dumerili. The sequence goes on from NW_019175066.1 coordinate 236,574, forward strand.
GAGATATTTCAGTCTGGAGGAAAGTGGTAAAAATCCTCGACAGCAACATTTCTCTCCAGAAACAGTGTCATTTCTCTGCTCCAACAACTCTGGCATGAACTCTAACACTGACTGCAGCCACATCTTATCACCAACATCAGTGGCCAACCTCAGTAATTCTCTTGTGGCTGAATGGGAGAAAATCCCTGCAGTCAGGCTCAGAAATGTCTTGTGAAAAGTCTTCCCACAAGAGTGGAGGTTACAGTTTGTCTGCACGAAGCACGAAACCGCGAAAGGGAGAGAGAAAGATGCCTTTCTGTAATTTGGATGGATTACAGAAATTACAGAAAGAAGCGGGTAATACTGTGATTCTAAAATGCAACTGCTGTGCAATCCGGCCTCGTAAAAACTAAGCCACAGATGCATAAACACAAACCTCCCGGGCTAATTTCTGCTATTGTTCTGTCAGACCGGTGCCAGTAGTGACACTGATGGAGCACAGCGCCATTAGCTGAGAAACAAAGCCATGTTTGTTACAGGTTCAGACGGGAAGTCACAGTCTGTGTAGTTTCTGCCCCATAGCTGCATCAATCAACAGCCCATTACATCACCACACACACACACACACACACACACACACACACACACACACACACACACACACACACACACCAGCAACCTTCAGGGGTGTATGGACTCATTACGATTGGCCCCCACAGAGACATGCCTGTTCTCCAGGACCGGCTCGGGCACAGATCTGGCAACAAATGACCTCATGTTTGGCGTTGTGATGGTGTAGTTTACCCAAACAAGGTTGTGAGCGATTCCCTGACAGCCCCCCCCCCCCCCCTAAAAAGAGAAACAGTCCGTATTTGTGCATGAGCTAAACTCTAAAGCTCTTCACAGGGAGAAAAACTGTAGTGTGTGTGTGTGTGTGTGTGTGTGTGTGTGTGTGTAAATTTTCCACTCATGATTTATCCACAGTGACACTCCAAATGGACTTTAAAGACGCCATTTTCAACAGCTTGTCTCTGCTGGACACACTGGGGCAATTATGTTAAGATGTATTTAAGACAGCTGGGATTGGGGGGGGGGCATTTAGTGTTTATCTGACAGCTGGGATTTCTTGCAGCTGTGAAATGCAACAGAATCAATCAGAGAGCAAACATGTCCTCAGTGTGAGGAGTCGAGGACCCCCGTGCTGCGGGAGGGCGACGGCAGACAGGCCGCTGCACCAGAGCACATCTGATTCCCACAATCTTTAATCACTGCCCCCCCCCCACCCCCCAGTCGTGGCACCTCGTCCAACTAGTTTGACTGTAACATCTGAGAAACAGCGGGAGGAGGCAGATGTTGAAAACAGCTGCAGCAGAAGACGGAGAGTGAGGTTTGTTTTTCAGCAGCGTGACCGCGTTGACGGCAGCGCTGCTCCGTGAGTCCAGACAGAAATACCAGCACTTATTAAAAGCATTACAATGAAACTTTGCGCCGACGATCACGGTCCCCAGAGGATGAACCCTCCCGACTTCTCCTCCGGCGCCACCATCAGCTTGTTTTTCTTTGTTTTTGAGTGAATAATCTTCATTAACTCTCAGATCTCTGAGTTTTACAGACATTCATGTCTCGTGTTCCCCTCAGGAGGAGTCGTAATAACTTGGATCCCTCCGTTCATCAGCTCAAGAGTCCAGTGCTTTTGTTTAGTGACAAAATAAACTCATAACTAATAAGATAATAACATCCCCATCTGGATTAAGATGTTGAGCAGTAAACATTACATCTTCTAAACATCCGCATGTTAGCGTTTTCCTCAGACACTATTATGTCTCTGTCCAGCCTCGCAGAGCTGCAGACTCTTAATCTGATCTTCCTCGCACATTTTCTCATGAACTATTGGATATATTTTTTTTTTCCTACATCCTCGGGCCCCTGAAAGTCAAAATAAAACAACGTGAGACAGAAGAAAAGTGGCAGCATGTGCAGCCTGGAGTAGACACAGCTTCGTCCCGCTCTGCAGCCGCTGTGTTTGCAGATTTATCAAACTGACCTGAGGCCCGTTGGCTGCGTCCACCGGCTGTGATGAATGGGAGCACTCGCTGACCCAGTGTCAACAACCAAGAGAGGACAACAGGAAACAATGAGACCAACAGGCTTAAAGTTTGCAGCAACAACAACAGGATGTGATGAGTGTTTGTGCACTCGTCTTATTCGACCACATGCAGCGACATGAAGCAGCAGACCTGGACTGTAACGAACATCTGAGCGCGTCACATGTCAGAGCTCTGAACTGACGCACAGCGCTGAGGCACTTGTACTTAAACGTTTCCATTTTATGCCACTTTATATTTCTGTGTCACAACATTTCAGAGGGAAGAAAAAACCTTTTATCCAGCAGCTGGAGTTATTGGTCACTTTACATCAGCCTGTGAAACATAAAGCATTGTTTAAAAAAAAATGAATCCAGCTGTTGCTGTTCCAAACTTCTCTGGCTTGAAATCTCTTACAAGTGTCTAGCTGGGGCTCCGTGTCAGGATGCAGATGCCCGTGGGTCAGGAGGAGACTATTCTTCTCTAAACTTTTTCACATGGTTTCGTTTCAGTGTCTTTTTGGCCCAAAGAAGCAAAAAAAAAAAAAAAGAAAAAAGAAAGAAAAGACCTTAAGAAGAAAAAAGAATCATTTCTCCATCAGAACTTCATTGTTTTTCCTCATTTCCTACCTCATTAATCACGTTAGAACTCCCCTAATTAACCAGGTGACACTTTGGAAGCGACTCAAACCCGCTCAACAGTAAAACGCTGCAGACACACTGATGCATCAGTACCAACAACCCGACACAACCCTGTGTATCAGCTGATCAAGTGCTTTTACTGTTGAATCTTTCAGTGCAGCTGCTCATGATGCTGGTGAACTTTTACTTCAGCAGGATTCTGATTCACCACTGAAAACAGAAGGGTATGTCTGCAGACTCTCACTCACCGTTACAGGTGCCGTCCTCTGCAGCAGTATATCCCAGGAGACACTGCGCGGTGCTCCTCACTCTGGGGTAGCTGGGCTCCACAGATCGGGGGCCAGCGGGGAGGAAGGTGTCTGAAAATCCCACCGATGTGTCCGGGTAGGCTGGCTCGGGCAGCCCCGGGGTCTCCGGTCTGTAGGGCTGGTTGTACAGGGTCCTCGGGATGCACAGGTAGCCTCCGTTCTGGTTCACACAGCGCATGTCTCCGCGGCAAGCATCTGGCAGGGTACGGCACTCATCCACATCTGGAACACAGAGCGGTGCGCCGATAAGGACATTCCTGCATCCAGAACATCTGTGTGCGCGTGATTCATTTACTTCACACTCTGTCGGCTTGGAAACTTGATCAAAGAGTTTCCCTGACAACGAGCTCAGAACTGAACTTTTCACGTTAAAAGACGGTAGAAGTCACTCACCTATACACTGTCGAGCCCTGCGGTCATATGCGAAACCTTCTGTGCAGGTCTGTGGAGACACGATCGAGATGAGTGACCATGTTCAGTCCGTGTTATCTGGAGCTATAAACTGTTCATGCAGCAGGATTATCTACAAGTTTGATCCTAACACGTTCTTCCTCTTTACATTTGGACTTTCTGGCTGTTTAATCACAGCTTCATCAGAACCAGATGGCACAGCAGCAACGTTTGCAGCCCGTAACCATGACCTTTGTCTATATGAATGAAATCCCTGGGAGCGTGAGCTCAAGTGAGGGGAAGGTGCCGTGTTACCTGTCCGTGTCCGGGCTGGATACAAAGCAGAATAAATACCAGAGCTGCCAACATCCTGCAAAGAGGGAATTTCAACTTTTTAAACTGTGAAAATCCAGGAACTCTGGTGCGTATTCATTCAAACACATAACTGAGAAGAAAAAAAAAACAGCTCAGTGAGTCGTTCCGCAGAGGTAAGAGAGGATTAAGAGGAAAAGAGAAGATTACTGACCTTGCAGAAGAGGAAAACCTGAAGCCACGTATTTCAAAAAGCATGGTTTATAGTTTCTATTGAGCTCCCTCTCAAAGGAAAGATTTAGACGACCCGTAAATTCTCCCCAAATCCCCTCGCCTCTCCCCAGCAGGGCTCTCACCACCCCCCAACTATGCGCCTTTACGCGAAAGCCGACAGCAGGTTTTCATTAAGCGCGGTCTGCTCGAGCTGAAGCTTCGGTGCATTGACCAAGTGTTGCAGGAATGCCTTTTCAAAATGGACTGTGCCGTCTCTGCCCCACTCTGTCGGCTCTACAGATTATTTAGCAATGCAAATTGACGGGCCCCCTCCGAGCACTTCCACAACAGCTGGATTCAATCAGGGAGAGCCAGCCCCCTCCGGTCAGAGCGCGCAGAGACAGCGGCCCCACAGCGGCGCACTCACTCCAACAGGCGGCGGCTGCTGCTGCTGCTGCTGTTGGGGGGCAAAAAGGCATAAAGCATACACAGTGACAGTGTCTGTTTTCCAAAGATATAAACAACCCCCCCCCCCACACACACACACACACACAACTCCTTCCCATACAGCTGAATAACTCTGAACATCTGGCGCGGCCAACGCAGGCTATCCACGCAGTAGTAGCCACATCTGGTTTGCATGAATGCGCTTTGGAGAAAGAAATGACAAAATGAAGAGCAGCGGGGGGGTCAGCAGTACCTTTATTTGATTTGAAATTCCAATTAAGTCACGGGGACTAACCGCGGCCAAAGATCATCCAAGTTCAAGGTAATCCAACTCCTGTTCGACACCTCCGCCTCCAGATGTGACATCTACAAAAAAAACTCTTCTTTTACAGTGAGGATTTACAGTCTATACATGTTGTCAGTACACCTGGAGAAACCCTGTAACATTCCTTCTGCGGCGGCTGATTGATGTCTATACAAAAATGCAGAGCGGCTCCACCTCCGCTGCGCCAGCTCTGCTCAGGTAAAACGTTTTAAATGTGCAGTTTTTACATTTTGTAAATATATATATTTATATTAACCATTTACAATCCTGATTATACAATCATCTAATTAGCAAAAAAATGCAGGCACTTTACTTCCAGAACTTCCTCAGTGCCTATAAATAGGAAAAAAAAAAAACGCCACCCATTTACATATATATATTTATATATATATCTATATAATAGTACTGTACTTAAACACAGGAGCAGTCCAGCCTCTGATCAACCACAGTCAGCAGTTACAGCCATAATTACAACGCTTGTTGCATATCACAGTCTGTCTGTCTGGAGAAGACAAGATTTAGCAAAAAAATGTCCTTATGGTTTGAACAGATGTACTGAACCACATAAATCTCCACACAGCTGCTGCCAGAGAGGTTGTTTTTTAGGAAAGTCCTGGATCAGAAACAGTTCACTGCATTGTTGAAAAGAATTTAAAAAAAAAAAAACAAACTCATAAGACAAGAAAATAAAAAGAAAGGATGAAAAGTGAAGGACACGAGGTGTTTCCTCTCGCAAACAGAGGCGGCGATCAGACTTCACTCACACGTACTGAACTGCACACAGCGAGTTTTACAAGGTCACTTGTGTTCAGAACCTGGTGCGATGAATAAAGAGGAGAAGTCGCTCACAATGTGAAAGACAGTTTCTATGACGATCTACTTCTCTACTCGCTCTGACCGAGCCACATCTTGAAAACGTTCTCAGTCCGTCTCCTTTTTGCACCTGGAATCATTTCATTGATCATTTCCAACTGGCGGTTTAACACCTAACAGTAATGCTGAATATGAAACACTTCTACTGATGCGTAAAGGGAGACTCTGTTGCATAGAACAGTAATTGCAAGTACGGCTGAATCTTAAAAAAAAAAACCTAAAGTTTCAATCCCAAAAGAGGGAATATTAAGCCTCTATAATTTATCTGACCATTTATTTTGGCAGGAAATTAAAAAAGAGCAGCAATTAAGTCTCAGACCTGCTCAAATATCTCAGTCTGTGTAGTGTAAAACTCATGTTGGATGAATTAAGACGTCTAACTGGCACGCCGCCGCTCACTGCTTTAACAAGTCTTTGAGCACGGCTCCAGCGCTGGCCTCGGCTGAGACTGGCACAGGTGTGAAGGAGGGCAGGGCGTCAGAGATGGGCTTCATCAGCAGGTGACCTCCCGAGCCGCCGGAGCTGGAACCGGCGAGCAGAGGCACCGCCGCCGAGCGAGGGGCCAGGAAAGGATTGGACTCGCCGGCTCTCTTGCTGGCTGCTGCGGCTCCTGAGAGGAGAGAGGCTGAGATTTAAATACGGTTTGATGTGTTTGAGGATGGAGGAGAACAACAGCTCCCGTCTGACACGACCCGTTAAGCGTGAGAGAGAGAGAGAGAGAAACATCCTGGCGGCGGTTTTTCCCAAAGGGATCGTTTACCTGCGGTGGTGCTGGAAGCGGCGCTGCTGGTTCTTCTCGGAGGCGGGGCGCTCAGAGGCTTAATGTCGTGGACTGGAAGCCTCGGTGCGGGAAGGGAGGGGGTCGACTCCATCTCCAGGAACTTCACAAACATCTCTGAGAAGGACTGCAACAACAACAGAGGAAGAACAGTGTGTTGAGATCCTTCCTGCCTTAAACCTCACAGTAACATCCTGGTGAGTAATCGGAGTCTAACCAGATACTTGAGACCATAAACGTGTATCCCTGCACATCTGGATCCACACTGGCAAACACAGAGGTTGGATGGATTCAAATTCTCTGCGTGCCAAGTAGTGTTTATGTTGTTGTCCTTTGAAATGTGTAAATTCCTATTTATTATTTCACACATACACAATTTTCACTTAATGTAAATATTTAATCATTTATGTGCAAATTTATGTTTTTTATTTCTTTATTTTACTTTTATTTGACTTGGATAATGTTCAAATCCCAAAGACAATCCTTATCGCATCATATCATATGTTTTTATAAATGTGAATGTATATTGATATAATTTAATAATCCTTTTCCCATTATGAAAAAGCAACAATCCACTGTGTGATTTTCTTTGGCTCAATAAAATATATTTGAAAATAAATGTGTAACTTTCTGTAAGATCGTACTGGGATGAGGAGGAGACTTTTATTTTGAAGGATACACATTAACACATAAACACTACCGTATTTCTTACATTACCTAAAGTGTAGTTAATGTATTTTTATAGACATTAATACGTCGCACTGAACAATTCATAGGTGCTTCCTGTAAAATGAAATGTTGTGTGAAGCGCTTGTTTTATTTTCACACTGTTCCCACTGGCTTCACCTGCTCTATAAACAAGTGCTCTCATGTAACATGCAGCTGTTAGCGCGCAGATTATTGTGTGTGAAGCACAGAGACCCTGTTAATACTGAGTTCCTCTGCAGAGTTCGACCCGCTGCGTGTTCTGCAGCTCGGATTATAAACTGTGTGTGTTTGCGGTGCCAGAACTTCATGTGGCAGATCATCGTTACCGAGTTGAGCCCTTGGCCGCTGGTCGGCCTCTGCGGAGTGTTTGGGACACTTTGCGCTCCTCGGCCTCCCAGCCAGGTCGACATCCACCCGGTAACACCGTGCCGCCCGTCGTCCTCCAACATCTATATACACACACACAGGCACAGACACACACACACACACACGCACACACACACAGATGAGGAAGGTTATTGAATTCTCAGAGGGATTAAAGTCTCCAGAAGTCATCTGTCCTCATCTGACCAAAAAAAACCCCCAAAAACTAGATGCTTCTGTCTCCTGCTGTTCATTCAGACTCTTGTTGAAAAGTAGATTTTCTTCTGTTTTCAAAATAATGGTCGGATTGTTTCAGTTTTAATTGCTCTGGGTTTCCTCTCTGCTTGCCACCGCTTTCTGGAAAATGATTTTGTGGACCCACTCACTAGTTAAACTCATGTACAGGCGCTGCGATTCACTGCTGACGGCACACACTCCGAGAAGAAACTTGTGGCTTTATCATTCACTGCCATTCATACTCCCTAATCACCAGCGTCATTCGCTTGGCAGCACTCAGCCAGACGGACCCCGTATACACAGAGTATGGATCGCAGCTTTGGGCTGAAACAGGCTCTGGAGGGAGGATACGAGCTGCTGCACGGAGGCCGATTCTGAGGAGACGGGCTGCTTTTGTAGGACACTTGGCTGCTGTGAACACGAGTTGAGTGGAAAATTTAAATAGCATTAACAGGAGATGAGGGCAAGATGAAAAAAAAAGAAGAAAAAAAGAAAAGAAAAGAAAGAAAAAGTGGAACGACCTCCAACACAATAAAAATGGGTCTCATGATGAGCTGTAATCGCATTTGCCCCCTCACCCTGTATCTGTTTTCCTTTAAGAGTGTTGGGTAATTTACTTTGCAATCGCTGGATGGAGTCCCACAGGGCTCCTGCCAGAAGATCTGCTGAAGGAAATGCTTTCTTTTTCAGGGCAGGCAGGACTGATTCTTCAGGGGCTGCTGGAGTTGAAAGTGACTGTTGGAATCATACAATCAGAAAGCTGTACTTGCCGTATTGGTGGGTGTTGGAATTCCTCTGTACAACAAGTATTTTAACGGTCACCGTGTCAGAAACGAAGCTGCTGGTGCAGGTTACGCTTCTCGTTCAGACTGTGCCGCAGCAGTGTTGATTTAACTCTGACATATTTCTGGAACCTTACTTTTATATTTTAGCAAGAGAGCCGTAAACCTGAGACTTGGACTCAAGTCAGACTTACTGTTAGTAACAAATCTGACAGTATTTTCCATGAGAACTTGATTTGGTCTTACGAACAGTCCAGGACTCAGTCGCCTGTAAAAACCACGACTTGTCATGTTTTCACAGGGATATAATGTGAGAAATAGCGAGCTGCAGACGTGCTGGGATTTTTAACTTTAGACAGCCTTCATGCTAAGCTATGCTAAGCTAAGCTAACGGACGCAAGCTTCATATGTACCGGACAAACACGAGAGTGGCATCGATCTTCTCAGCAAACTTGCTTGACACTTGACTCACTGAAGAGTTGATGTGAGAGGAGACACTTCAGATTCTTCATCTCTTTTTCTGTTATTAAACTTTTTACTTTTAAACAGATGTTAATACATGACGCTCTCAACATTTTCATTCTGTCACACGCCTCTGTCGCCTACGACCACAGAGCCCCAAACAGGCCGTCAGACGGGAAACTGGTTCGGCCTCAAAACTCCTGCAACATCGAACCGTTTCACATTTCAGCCGATGTTCCTGCAGTTCAGGCACTTAGTTGCCTCATATCACACTTTGGTAAATATGTAAACATGTTTATCAATAAATTAGTGATTAAGAAAAGAAACAAAAAGATAAAACAGGTTAAAAATGACAAACATTTTTCTTCCCATGAACAAACGAAGAGTTTTTGAATGTTGCAACACTGACGTTATTCTGTATTTATTCGTCTGATCTTGTGTCGAGCTTTAATTCCCACGGACACAGATCACTGACTGCAATCAGAAACTGTATTATTTACACCAACTGCTGCCTGAACACATAATCATCAGTTTGCTCGAGCGCATTCTTTCAGTACGAGTCGAGACGTCTCTCACCTTATCGACGTCTTCTCGGCTCAGGCCCAGGACACTTCCCATGAGCCTCAGCACGTCGGCGCGCTTGGTTTTAGGCGTGTGGAAGTATCCCAAGAACAGGTTACGCATCAGGACTCTGGAAACAGAACAACATCAGTAACGAGGATTCGATTCCAGTTTTTAATACGAGCCGCGTGAATTATAAATAAACTGAAAACGTTGGAGTCTGAATGTGTTTTTATCTTTGTTTCTCCTGGGAAACAGATTTATTCAAAGATTTATTTCTAGCAATTCCCAAGACTTGAAGAGCAGTTACTGAAGGATGGAGGGTGGATCTCCGTCTTGTCTCTGCACTGTGAAAACCATGTATCTCCAGGACGACTTTTCATGAGCCAAGAGACACAGACCTGTTTTCAGATTCGTGAAAAACCACGTGAGCTTTAATTTATGATGAGTGAATGATTTTACTTACTTGTCTATTTTCCCCTCTGTGCTGTTCAGAAGGTTCATCAGCTTCCTCTGCGCCTCCTCCAACATCTCCTGCCTCACATCCACTGCCACACACACACACACACACACACACACACACACACACACACACACACACACGATGACGATATTAACATTACATTCAGGTGAAAGGAGCAAAGAAGCATCTGATCTCACAGACGATAAGATCTTTGAATAACAACACTCATCTTATTCCAAAATCCTCAAAGACTCGTCCAATTATTTGGATGAGGAAAGATTCTGTCTGCGGCGCAGTAAAGATCTTTAACCCATTACAAGCTGCGACTACATCTCCCGGCCTCCTGGTCACAAATGTCCAAAACAAGCAAAATATAAAATACACTAAACTTTGTAAGAAAATATAAATAAATAAATAAATAATAAATTCTTAATTTTGGATCACGGACAAATTAATAAAGAGGATACGCAATTTCTCCGACAAAGAAAAAGAGCCACAACATGAGAAATGGATTAAAGATCTTTTTTAATAAGCGAGAGAAGGAAAGTTTTTTTCATCCAGGCGGTTGATGTTAATCTTTCATTCTAAATAATGTGTGTAAAATTTTTGCTTGGGTGTTACAATAAGACCAAGGACATATCATTTCCAGGTACTTGTGGTGGGAAATACGACAGAAGTTTTAAGAAGCGGATTGAAACTTTTCCATCCAGATGTTTAGAAGAGTCTTTGAGGATTCTGGAAATACTTTGAGAACAGCAGTAAGTGTTTTAAAAAAGACCTGGATTTACAAAGATGGTGAGGTCTTCGCTCTGTGGCTTGAATGTAATGCTAACACGGTGTTAGCCTCTCGATGCTAAGACCGTGGTTCAGCACATTCTAACAGCTAATCAGCTATTAATAGACCCAATGTAAATGTTCCATAAGTGGCTGAGTGGTAAAGAAAATATGTGGCCTCATATCAGGTTTAAACAAATGTCTGAAAATCAGCCAGAGAGAGAGAGAGAGGCGAAAAAGAATCAGTCTGAGAATGTGCTGTGATGTAATGTTCATATCTGAGAGTGATAAGAGTGAAATCTGCTGAGTGTGACACTAAACATAATACAGGAGACTCGAAGCAGCTTAAAGTTTCACTTATTTTTTTTGTCTGCTATTCGGCCTGTGATAAGAAACGCTGAAACAGAAATATGAGCCTGGGAGAAAGAGGATAGACGGTTCTACAGCTGCGGAGCCAGAGAAAGCAACAGAGAGCGGCGGATTCCTTCCTCCGCGTCAGGAATAAACGGTGTAGAGAAGCAGAATTGATTTTATTACAGCCTTTTAAAACAAACTCTGTGCAGGTGTGTGGAAGTCGGCTCACCTTGTGTTTTCAGCTCCTCAATCTGCTCCTCCTTCAGATCCAGCTGGTCGGTGAGGCGAGACGCTGAATCCAGAGCGGCGTTGGCCTCGTCGAGGTTCATCTGTCACAGAGTCGCAGAACCATTAAACAACATTCAGCATTCACTCATTCATTCATTCATCTGCAATATAACCTGTGATCCGTGAAACATGTAGGAACACAGTTATTGATCAGCGGTTTACCTGCAGGGCAGACGCCTGGTCCTCCAGCTTCACAGCCTTTCTCCTCCACTCCTCCTTCTCTCTCTTGTGCTTCTCGAGCTCAGCTGAGTACATGGCTTTCTCCTCTGACAGAGGGAAGACAGAACAAACCTCTTATTACAATTAATACTATAATAATATCATTTTAATAATACAAAAGAAATGCTGCAACAAACCTGATTCTATTAGACTGCAGGAATCTGTAAAGTGTGCACTGAACATGCAAAGACAGATAAAGTTGGAACCTGCCACTTGCCTTGTTGAAACTGCTCTAGCACCATCTGCAGGTTGGAGAGCGACACTGCGTACTGGCTGACCTGCTCCTGGGACGTTCGGAGTTGTGCGAGCGCGTCGTCCCGCTGCTTCACCGCTCCGCTCAGCTGCTCCTGCAGAGACTCCACCTGCATGGTCGCCTGTTGGCTGCAGGCGGACGAGGAGAAACTCATCAAACGGTGGATTGAAGAACAATTCTATGTATTTCTGCTTATTTCTGTTTCCTCTGTGACTGTTTAATTATCATTCCCAACCAAATGTGAACAGCAAACCTTGTCTTAATCCTCAGTGTCCCATTTAATGTGAAACTGAATTCCAGTTTCAGTTTTTTTTTTTTGCTAACCTGGATTTCTCCACCGCGCTCGAGGAGGTCGCCAGTTTCTCGTCCAGCATCGCCACCCTCCTTCGTAGCTCGGTCTCCCTGTCTTCAGCGGCCAGAGCTTCTCTCGTGTACGAGTCCTCGATCTCCAGGAGGTGATTGCGCAACCGCTCCAGCTCCAAGTTGAGACGTTGTTCTTTGTCCCTCGTGTGCTGAAGCTGCGAAGAAAACAAGCAAACGCCGTTACATGTGGAGGTCCGAGGGAAAGAAGTTTTGACTCCTGGACAGTAACTCCAGACTTCCAACAGCTGAAAATCAAATGCATATCAGAATATAGAGTAATGTGTGTTTTCATCAACTTTAACATGTAAAGACAAACGCAAACTAGACATCCCTGTTCATCCAGAGTCATAGAAAATATCAACCAATTCTAAGAAAATTTGTCATAATTACTGTGTGAAAAGAGTTTTCTGAGGTCACCTTGACCTTTGACCTTTGGCCACCAAAATCTAATCAGTTCATCCTTGAGTCCATGAGGACATTTGTGCCAAATCTGAAGCAGTTCTGTCGATGTGTTACTGAGATATTGGGTCCAGGAGACGGGGACAGACCGACAGACAACCCAAAAACAACACGTCTCCCGCTCTGACCGTCGCCGGCGTGGAGGAATGAAAAAAAGGAAACAGTAACGCCAATGTGCTTCATACACGCCATTTTCTGTCTATACACTGAAAGGTTTTCAGTGAGCAAACACAGATGCAACACCTACACGTTTAAAACGACGGCTGAACTCTACGTGTCGTCCTACCTCAGTCTGCACCGCGCTGGTCTCCATTTGTTTCTGCTTGAGCGCCATCATCACCTGATCCCTCTCCTGCTGGAACGCCACAGCTTTCTCCTGCATGGACTTCAGTTCGTTCAGGAGCTGATTCAGCTCACCGGACTTCCCCTGTGTCACAGCATCAGAAGAAAACAGAAATATATGAAACTATTTGAAGCAGTTTCAGTTTAAAGCGACATGATTATTGAAGCAACTTTGAAGTGTTGGTGAAGACCGACCTGCTCTTTGTCCTTGAGCATCCTCTCCACAGTCGCAGACTTCTCACTCATTGCACTCAGCTCGAACTCCTTCTCCCTGAGGAGGAGGGAAACCTGCATGTTGGTTTCCTGCAGCGCTCTGAACTCGGACTCTTTTTCTCGGGAGCGTGCGGCGACGAGCTCGTTCTCCTCCTTCAGCTTCTTCACGTCCATCTCCAGGATGAGAGCGCGCTCCTTCAGGTTGGTGACGGCCTGCTTCAGCACCTCGTTGTCATTCTCGCGGTTGCGTAGCGCCTCGCTGACCTGGATGAGCTGGTCTCCTTTGGTTTTGATGAGCAGGTCTTTCTCCCTCACCGACCTCTGCTGGGCGTCAAGCCTCTCTCTGATCTGCCGGACCTCCTCGGCCTGACTCCTCTGCTCGTTCTCTGAGGCGGACGCCGAGTTGGAGAGCCGGTGGTTGTTCTCCTGCAGGGTCCTGATCGTGTTTTCCTTCTCTGCCAGCTGTCCTCGCAGTCGTACGACTTCTTCCTGCAGCTTGTCGTTGTTTACGGGTGAAGCCGACTGGCGGCCGGGAGCGTCGGCTGCGAGAGGAGGTTCCCCAGACTGAGCAACTACAACATCCGGCGTCTGTGCCACGCTGTCCAGTTTGCCCAGCAGGACGTCCTTGGTGGAGCTGAGCTGGGTGATGGTCTGCTGGACATGTGCCAGTTCCTGACTCAGACTTCCCAGCCTCCTCTCCTTCTGCTCGTAGCTCTGGATCAGTCGAGTGTAGTCCACCGACAGCTTGGAGCTACAGTCGCTATCGGCAGAGACCTGACCCTGCAGCTTGATCAGCTCCTCCTGCAGCTGCGCCGACTCGTGCTGCATGTTCTTCACTGTTGTGATCACCTGCTGCTTCCACTCCTCCATCTTCTTCACCTGCTGCTTCAGCGTGTCCCTCTCCTGCAGCAGCTCCTCAAACTGGTTGCTGCTGACGCCTCCGGAGCCAGAACCGGGCTCTCCTCCCGACGACTGCAGGACGGTCACCAGGGTTTGGCACTTCTGAGTCAACGCGTCGATCTCGATGTCCTTCTCCCTGATGATGCGTGACAGGTTCTGGATGGTCTCCTTGAACATCTCGTGGCTTCCTGAGGGGTCGCTCATGTTGGAGAGGCGCTGATTCTCCTGCTGAAGCTTCAACAGAGCCGCTTCCTTCCCCGCCATGATGTCCATGAGGCGGTGGTAGTCGGAGCGAAGCTGGCTGTTCTCTCTGGTCTTCTCGTTGAGCACGGCTAGCACTTGCTCTCTCTCCACGGCGTACGCCTGCATCTGCTGCTGCAGGAACAGGACGTCCTGGCTGTGTCCGCCCGCTCCTCCCATGGAAACTCTGGCGTGAAGCGCCTGGATCTCCAGATCCTTCTGCAGGATCACCTGGGACAGTTTACCCACTTCATCGCGGGACACCACCAGCTGATCCAGCTGTTTGGTCAACGACAGGTTCTTCTCGTTCAGCTGGCTGATCTCAGTCTCTTTCTCCTTGATGCCTCTCACCAGTTTTTCTATCTCTACCTTGGACAGGTCGTGTTTCTCGTTGCCGTTCTCCTGGTTGAGGGTCTGGGTCTTGTCCTCCTGCAGGATGACCTCGCCCTGCGGAGAGTCAGCGCGGCCCTGACTCACACTGAGCCGATCCATCGTCTGCTGGAGGCGAGCTATCTCCTCATCTCTGGCATGGATGAGCGTGTCGTAGTTCAGAGTGGTCTGCTGATGGCGAGCGTGAGCCTGTTCGAGCTCGCTCTGTTGAGCCTGGAGGGACTCATGCGACCGGAGGAGAGAGGCCTGCTGCTCCTCCACGGTTCTCCTCAGAGTCTGGACCTCTTCTTCCAGACCATTCCTGGAGGACTTGAGCTGGGTGATCTCTGTCTCCAGCTCCGTGATAATGTCCAGGGTCCTGGGCTCAGCCAGAGGTTGAGGTCTGCTCTGCTGATCTCTGAGTCGATCAATCTCCTCTTTCAAATGGCTGTTCTCCTCCTTCATGCCCCCCAGCTGCTTGTCCTTCTCCTCTAGTGCCTGCCTGAGAGCTTCTGCGTCTTTGGTCACGACTGAGATGCTGTTCTCCATCTCCGTCTGTAGATCGGCAGCATTTTGTTTTAAAGTGTCCATGAAGACGTCCTTCTCCTGCAGCAGATCCGTCAGCTGCTTCTGTCCTGCGACTGTGATTGAGAGCATCTCGTTGGTGTCTCTGTGATCGGACGCCAACTGCTCCATGTCTCTCTTCAGCTGAGCGATCTCCATGTCTTTCTCCTGGTTGAGCTTGATGGTGCGTTCGTGCTCCGTCTGTAAAGCGGAGGCGTCCATGGAGCGAGCTCGAGTCAGCTCGTCGATGGTCTGCTGGAACTGTTTCGCCTGTTCGGCCAGCGTCCGCTCGCTCTGCCTCAGTTCGCCGTCCAGCTGGTTCTTCTCCAGCTTCAGAGCTTCGATGCGAGTCTCCTTCTCCCTCACCGTCCTGTTCAGAGCCGCCTGGCTGTCCCTCATCTGCTTGGTCACTTCCTCGACTTTACCCAGAGCCTCCTCGCTCTCCGCCTTCAACCTCCTGTTCTCCATCTTCATCTCGTAGTCCGCGGACATCACCTGCTCCTGAGAGCTCCTCATCTCATCCAGATCTCTCCTGAGGTCTGACAACTCCCTCTCCTTCCTTGCTAGCTCCTCTTTCCTTCCCTGCGCTTCAGTTCCTCTGTCCCCAGCCTGATCCAGCTCTGTTGCAGCAGCAGATAACAGCTCCTCCTTCTCCTGCAAACTCCTCTTCAGCTCTGTGATCTCTCGACGCGCCTCCCTGCTCTGCTCCTGTGCATGTCCCAGTTTGTCTTTCAGCTCCTTCGCCGTGCGTTCCAACTGCTGTTTGCCCATGTGAAGGTCGTTAAGGGTGAACGCGCTCTGGCTCGCTTTCTCCTTTTGGGTTTCCACCTCTCGCTCCAGGTTCCTTTTCTGGTCGTTGGTTGTGTTGAGCTCTGCAGTCAGTCTCGTCAGCTCTGCCTCCGCTTCCCTCAGCTGTCCAGAGAGCTGCTCCTTCACCGAGATCATGTGCTGAGACAAAGAGACGGCAGAAACAAAACCCAAAGTCAACAAACTGTTAAATATCAGCACAACCTGAGAGATAGAACCATAAAGAATATGGCCATATGTACGAGGGAAAAGAGTTTTCTGTCACATTTGTGGAGAGATAACATGAAAACTGTGTGACGGCTCAGACCTGTGTTGCTTCCTGGTTCTGCCGGTCCAGTTCTTCCAGCTCAGACATCAGAGTGTCTCGTTCCTCCACAGTGGCTCTCAGGGCCTTTTCTCTCCTCTCCAGCTCCACCCTCAGATCCTCCTCCGACTCTCCAGAATCCACTGTTTGTTCCTCGGCCACTTTAAGTCTTTCTTGCAGATTCAACTGTAAAAAAATAAAAATAAATAAAGGGTTGCACTTCAGGATCTGGTATAACTGTATTCGATCAGGAGCCAGGAAGTGTAACTAAACTTATCGATGAAATTAAAAAGCGCCTGTGTGTCTGTGCGACCTTGAAGTAAAACCAATATTTCTCTTCAGCGGACGCTCGCTGATCAAACTCAAACATCTGATTCTCTGAGGATCATTTCATCGTTGAAGTTTAAAAAAAAAAAAAGAAAAAGTAACGGCACGTTCCATATTGCTGCTGCGCATGTTACAGGTGACACATTTACTTAAAAAAATACAGTGATTACATTATAAAGCCATTACAGATCTTTTATGCAGACGGGAGTGAAAACTGCATCAGATCAACAAACCTTGTCTTGTTCTAGGAGCTCCTTTTCTTGTCTCAATGCTCCAATAATGGTGTTCAGTTCTAAGATGTCTGCATGCTCCACTTCTTCCTTTGGTTCTGCCTGAGGTAAAAGTTAAATAATGATTAAAACCAAAACACAAAAACCTACCACTACATATAAATATTTAAGACGTTTAGTTAATGATTCATATTCACACTTACTTCAGCCAGGTTTTTCAGTCTCTCTATTTCTTTCTCTGCAGCTGGAGAGAAGAAGTTCTCGTTAAAATGAAGGTTAATTATGAAGGAAACACTTTATGCTTTATAGTTAGGAGTCAACGACAACGTTCTGTGTCTGTGCAACACTCAGTTAATCACAAGTGACTTTCTGTCAGCGCTGAGGAGCTTTAATTAAGAGGGGGTTAAAAACAGCCGTCTTCAGCAGCTGTATTCAACATGAATCTAAATAATGAGAGTGTACCTGTGAGGTTTTGTCTCAGCACTTGGATCTCGTGGTCTAGCTGGGCTTTCTGCACGGCCTTCCCCTCCTGCTCTTGTACTCGCGTCTGCAGCTCGGCGACAGACGCCTGCAGCCGCATGTAGTTCTGCAGCAGCCCGGCGTTTTCCTCCTGAGCTTCATCCTTCTCCGCCTGCAGCTCGGCCTGCTTCCTCTGCGCCTCCTCCAGGCCGGCGGACAGCTCGGCCAGCTGCTTCTCCCGCTGCTCCGCTGCCTCCTGCAGGGACCGTACGCTTCTCTGGAGTTCAGGCAGCTTGGAGGCGTCTGATGAGGAACTGCTTTGACCACCTGGAGAGAAGGACGTGGAGAAGGGAGTTCGTTTAGTGAGTGTTACCTGAGAAGAAACACAATAACCTCCCATATACAAGCTCATCTGCTGCTCTGCCACAAGTTTTCATTTCTAAAGTCACTAACCGCTGTGAATCTGCTCCTCCAGCTCCTCTATCCTCTCCTCGTACTCTGCCAGCTCCTCCCTGTGTCGCCGGGTGACGTCGGCCATCTTCTGCCGCTGGGCGTCCTGCAGAGCCGTCAGCTCGTGCTGGTGTTCGTCCACCTCACGACTCATCTCCTCTCGCAGCTCCTGTTCCACAGCAGCAGTCTCAGTGTCATTACTGTCCGTCAGATTTACATCCTACTTTACAAAATGATTTATAATGACAGCGATAAGAAGCTTTAATATTTACCTTAATAGTCCTTTGAAGTTTGAGAATCTCACCCTGGTCGCCGTTACCAGCTCCTGCCGCCGTTGATGCCTGGAGCAAAAACATAGGTATGTGACCGCAGTGACATGAACTGAATGAATTTGCTGATATGAAGAGTTTGCAGGTCGGACTCGGCACGTGTCGCTTGGCGTGGCACAAAGATCTCTTTCCAGAAACAATGTCTGTTACTGAAGGTGAGATTATTTTTCATGGGGATAATTTCATTCATCGGAAACTGCTCACAGTGAGATCTGCGGGGCTGTTTCTGGAAAGCCGGGTTGCTGTTGAATATTTCAAATGTTTCATTTTCACAAACTAAATTTAATTCAGCCCGTTGTTCAGAGGTGGCGTCAGAAATCTCAGCGTTAGATCTGTCTCCTAAAACTTTGGATTATTACTTCTTGCAAAAAACAGAACACTGAAATTAAGATTTGCACATGTGAGAAGCCAAACATGAGGTTGTCTGTGATGAGTAATAATGTCTTCATGTGCTGCGCTCTGTATCAGAAACTCTATTGAGATTCTGCTCATTCTGACCTGAGACATTCTCCTCCAGTGCGCCACCTCCGCCTCCAGACGCATGACCTCCGTCGACAGCCGGTTGATCTCCTGCTGCGACCAGATGACGTCGCTGAGGTCCATCTCGTCGCTGTGGAAGCCCTGATTGGCCCCCGAGGGCCGCGACAGGTAAGACGAAGCAGAAGAGGAGGTAGTGGTGGAGGAAGTAGTGGTGACGGGCAGCACCGCGGCGCCGATGGAGGCAGACTGGGCCGAGTGCTGCAGCTTGTGGACTTCTTCCTGGAGTCCACTCTGCCGAGCTTTCAGGTGACTGATCTCCACCTGGAAGACACGAAGGAAGGAATGAATCTGGATCTGAAATGTGTACATCTAAAAGCTTTAATTATAAAGACAAATGTACGCACATCTTTCTGTTGCAGAAGAGATCTGTACTCTGCAGACTGTCGTTTAATCTGGATCTCCGAAGCCTCCAGCTTCTCCTCCAGCTCTGCGTGGAGCTTTCTTAATCTGTCGTACTGCAGCGAAGAGGGACAAACCAGGAAGTAAGTCACACCGAAACATGAAGAAACCAACATTGTTGAAAACTTAACCTTGTTAGTTTTTAGTAGGTTTTTTTATTCAGTCATCAGACACAAGACGTAAATATAAATAATACAGACAGAAAAAACCAAGTCAACAGTCTGTGTATGGAGCAGTGACTGAAGAGGCTCAGGCCGAAGCAAAACGCTTATATACACCTGCCTTTTTTTATTTTTTTATATTAGTATTATTCCATCGTTTAAGAAAAGGAAATCATTCACATTTGTTCCTTTCAAAAAAAGCTTCATAGATCATTCTGTTGAAAACCAGAAGTGAATTACACATTTTAAAATTAACACTGTTCCATTTTTGATAATCTTTTAACAGAATCCTCCTGTTTTTGTGCCCAAGCCGTAAGTCACAACCCCGGTCGCCCTCGAGAGGAAACTCTTTACAAACAAAGAGTCAGGATGATTAGAAGAAACACTTTTTTACTCTCCTACTTTTTTTAAGGGGCATAAAAAGTGAATATAAACCTTTGGAGCCAAAGTCACACGTCTGAACCATTTCTGTGTCTGAGGCTGGTTCAGACCAAAACACACCTAAAGTGTCACATCTTTAAAAAGGGGTTATAACATATAGTTTCATCTTTAAAATAGCTCAGTAATTTCCCAGACTTTTTAGCATAAGTTACTCAGACAGGACTAAACGGTGTATTTGCTGGGGATTATTTCTAGCTGTGGTTCTATAACATGCACTGTGTGGTAGAAACGAACTTTCACACCCCCTAACATTACTTTAAGTGCGAGCGTTTTTACAGTACACTTCTCAACCCTGGCATTACTACAAACATCCGCTTACACAGGAGCTGGTATAGATCTGGACCATACCATCAAGAGGTTGGCGTTTATGGACAGGAAACGTTTCACTCCTCAAACAATGGTGTAAATAAAAGCTTCATTGTTTCAGGGCCCTGGTGTTGTTACATTACTGGCTCACTGTCGCAGGTGTTTCTGGAACAAAGCCTGTGTTAATGTTATTAGTTACACCTACACGTTCCTGTTCTGACAGGTGAACAGGTTCCACGGTGAGAAAGGCCTGTAGTTACACAGTGAACAGAGAGTCTAACCTCAGATTTCTGCGTTGCAAACGAGGCCTCGACTTCAGCCAACTTGGAATTGGACACCTGCAGTTCTGTGGCAGCGTCTGTAGTGACGTGGAGAAAACAGCATTAAAAAACATCACTAACAGTGAGAGCTTAATATGCACCTGAGTAATATTCTGCAGCAGGAGTTCTATGAAAGAAAAATCTAAACGCATGACTGATTTCCCCCAATAAACACAGATAAAGAACCATAAAGACTTTATCATTATTATTATTCAGATTTCTGATAACGTGAACTTTAAAATGAGGAATGTTCTTTAGGTTTATCTGCCAAGGCTCAGAGCACATTCAAAAGATAATAACTGGTCCATCTCTATCTTAGTCACTCTGTCTCTCTCTCTCACTCTCACACTCTCACACACACACACACACACACTCTCTCACACACACACACACACACACACACACACACACACACACACTCTCACACACACACACACACACACACACACACACACACAGATCTATTTAGCTCTTCTCACATGACAAACAAAGATGCACAGCTGAGCAGGCCAAACATTTCTGGAGATCTTGTCTTTGAGCTATTTAATCTTTAACAACTGGACGATGCTCAGCCAACACCAACACTCATTACTACACAAACTAAAAAAGGAAAAACACAAACACATCCAGCACCAGTTAATGACCTCTCTCTCTCTCTCTCTCTCTTTTCTTTTTTTTTTTAAAGCTTTACTTGCAGGACAGGTGTGACGCCTGGTTTGTCTAATGCTGAACAGCTGGTCCAGTCCAGCCCCGCACACTGATAACAATTCATACTTGTGTTTTTTGACTGGAGCTGTGAGCTGGAGATCTGTGGCCAAAGTTCTCTCTGCGTCAATGCTTTATCGCTCATCGTCTGTTTGCTTTAGAGCGATGGTGCTTTTGGGTTTAATTGGACAAATATGACGGAGAGCTTTTAATATATGTTCTGTAACCGTGGCATCGTGATTTCATAAAAACACTAGAATCAAAACCAGGTGGTTAACCAAAAGACTAGTGACACAAATCATATCACATACTGCAGCACTGAACGTATGCATTTCCATCATTTAACAGCATCTAAAGAGAGTACATATATATTTATATTTAAGAATGTAGTCCTATCTGATCATGAGCAACTCTCTGTCTCAAAACTGGAATCAGCTCATCTCTGTAATCTGTGTCACCGTCAGGCTGTTATAACGTCTCTGCTCTGCTGACGGTGAATGAAAAAGTGACTTCAAATACTGATGTTGTTTTCTTGAGATTTAACAACCAAATTCAACTTTTATTTTCAACTTTTAATTCAAATGTTGCCATAGATGGAAATGTTGAAACCTACAGACTGTGAAATGTGGAAATATAAAGTGCACATTTAAAATTTTCACACCAGAGTATTTGGACCAAACGGACAGATTGTTGGAATCAGTGTTAACAACTGTACACTTGTACTTGCACAGTTGAAGCGGCGCTATAAGAAGCTGCATATGCATGAGGATGACAGCAAAACAGAAACACATTGACAGAAGCGCAAACAATCATATCACTAAAAACAAAAGCGGTGAGTGTTTCTGTGCATCTTAACTCTGCTGACCCAGTGTCTTTGGCCTGTTGTTCCAGATTCATTCTCTGGCACTGAACAGTGAAGTGATCTTCACTGGAAAACATGGTGGAGCGCTGCTACGTGGTGGAACAGACTCAGCGGAAGAAGGATACCGAGGGTTTTAGTGGTAGTTTACCTTATAATTAAGACATTATTCATAATCATGTCTGTTCAGTTAGCTTGAAGCACAAGAGCACAACTAACTGTGAATGCGTGGTTTTCCTATTTACACATCAACACTGGTAATAAAAGGCTGATACTGAAATATGGTGCTGGATGGAAAAGCAGAGAAGTGTTGATTCAGCTTTATGTGGAATTTAGAGGCTGTAGTTTGTGGTGCTGCTGAAATGTATAGTGCTACACTGAGCTGTGTTTCTAACACTTAGCTGTAATACTAACAATTAGCTGGTATTTTTTTGACAAAAGATTAAATTGTTTAATGTATTTCTTTAAATAAATGTTGCAAACATCTATTAGTTCCATTTTTGCCACTTTTGAATATGTTAAGCTTAGGCTTGGGGACATTGCATTGGTTATTTTTCCCTATTTTCTGACATTTTATTGAGAAAATAATTAAGGGATTTCTCATCAAAATAATCAATAAGGAAAATAATTGTTAGCCAAACCATAAAGTTAAATTGGCCCCTCTTTAAAGCTATTTTAAAGGAATCTCAGCACTGGAAGATAGGATTTATTGCAGGACTGTTGTAACAGACTGCATGGATTGACAGCTGAGTGTGTATGTGTGTGTGTGTGTGTGTGTGTGTGTGTGTGTGTGTGTGTGTGTGTGTGTGTGTGAGGATTGTTTCTTGCACTATTTACCTGTTCAGGAAAGCAGCCGTGCTCTGATATTTGACTAAATACCTGTTTCTCTACAAGACAGTCTTTGAGTGAGAAGTGCAGCGGCTGGTTTGTTCACAGCTGAATATCAAACTGTGTCCTTAAAAAACAAAATCTTTGTACTTTAGGATCCACTGATTGGCTAAATCTTAGGCAGGGTCACTGAAAACACCAAATCAGCTGATTTGTACATACATTATATCTTAGGTTTCTGAGACTGTCTCTTATCTGTTCATAACATCGTTTCTGTTTTTTGTAAGTTCCCAGTTTTTCTGCTGACATTTGCTTCTCGTGATGACAGCTGTGTCTTTGCCTTCTTAAGGCTCGTTCGATGGGAGAGGGAACATTAAAAGAGTGTTTTACTGAAAGCAGAAACACTGGAACTATCAACCAGCTGATGCATATGTTTACACAATACAATACAGGTGTGTAGTTGAAAGAAAACGGAGTTTGGTGTGCTAACTGATGCTAGCTGAAACATGAACACAAACTCACCTCCGACTTCTTCCACCCCTTCCAGTAACATGTCTTTGGTGAAGTTTGATATCTGTCCGGTGAAAGACGACAGGCTCCCGCCGACCTGGCCCAGAGACTGACCCAGGCCGGAGCCCAGTCCACCCAGCCACGATGACATCTTTCAGGTGGGGGGGGTAAAAAAAAAAAACAAAAAAAACAACAACAAACAAAAACAAAGCAAAGCAGGGCCGAGGAGGACGAGGCGGAGTTAGCTTAGCCTAGCTTTGAGTCGAACAGTGCTAAGGTTAGCTTGGTCATCCAGTTCAGCTGTGAAATCGCTGTTAACTTCAAAATCCACTTTTAATCTTCAGCGACAAAGTGTGTATCCGGGCGGAGAGACGCTCATTTAGCACGGACCCGGCTAATAACAGCTGACGGTTTGCCTGGAGGAATTTGTAAAGACAAGCGGCTGAAGCGACATTATATCCCCGCCAAACGGCTGAAACCTCAGGCGACGGCCTTTCAGTTGAAGCCCGTCTCCTCCGCCGCGGACGCGAGGGGTGTTCACGGCAGTTTGAAGCGAGTCCAAACAACACGGCGCCCAGAAAGTGCCACCTCAACTGCAGCCATTATCAGCTCGGCTATGGCGTTGGCTGTCAGGTTTGACGTGGACACCGAGCTGGGCAGCGGTGCATTGTGGGATACTGGAGGACCAACAAGAGCAAGGTGCGTTCAAGACCCTCAACTGCGAGTGAGGAGCACTCTCTGTCACAATTCTATTTACTTTCTATTTATTTATTTTTATTATTAATTATATTACAGGGGTTATAAACAGAGTTCGACACAATCAAATACAAACTGAAAAGTGGTATAGTAAGTAAGATATATATTTTAAAAGTATACTAAAAATTATACTAATATTTAAAATTTGGAGCACAGATTGAAAGTTTTCACAGCTTTACTATTACATGAGGTAGATAATGTTAATGTTTACACCTTACATTTATGGATATAAATATGTTATATGATGAGATTGTATAGAAAAAAAATCGTTTTCTAGATCTCTTGTATAATTTGTGAACCCAAACAATACATCCTTTAAAAAAAAAAAGTAAAAAGGCATCATAGGTAAAGTCTAAAATGAAGATTGATGCCTTGCCACAGAGTATGTTCACAAGTCCAAAACAGATGAAAGACAGTCTCTGGGTACATGTCACAAAAACTGCAGTTTACGTCAATGTCTTTCTTGAATCTTACTAAAAAATGATTTGACAGGATAGCAACGATGGATGATCTTAAAAGAAATCTCTTTAACTTTGTTAATTAGTAGAAATCTGTTAGGAAGAGACAAGACCATTCCAGATCGCGATCACATAAGGAACAGAGATACAACTAGCCTGGAACAAGCTGTGGATGTTCCTATTGTTTTTTCTTTTACAGGAAGCAGGCATAAAACACAGTTTTCCAATAGGTGTGTCAACTGGATCAAGTGAAGGTGTCACATCAGAAGGTGGAAAAGAACAACTCTTATAGAGCATCATAACACCTGATGGAATGGCATCAAAGACAATAGCATCTACAATAGCAATTTACTATAATTTATACTTCTTATAAAACAAGATTTATCCACCTATCTTTATTATTATTACTTGTCTTGTGACAGTGAAGTTCACCTGTACCTTTATTCACAAGTGTATTTTATATACGTATTTTTACATTGTTACAGTTGATTATTTAATTCATCCATTAATTACATTTTGTTCACGTCACCAGTTGATTGTAAATTGTTGAAATTTATACAGTTTTAATGTGAAATAAAGTTTTTTATGAAGCTTTGCTTTGTTGATGGTTTTTATTGAGTGTGTCTAGTATGAATTTTTACAGTAGCAGCAGCACAGTATAGAAATCACAACACATTGAAGTTTTTCCTGAATTTGTAATTAAAGACTTTCTGTGTTGCTTTATTCAACAATAATGATAGAAATGTTTAAATTTGTCCGTCCTTCAACAGTGTCAATACAGGATCTAGAGACAGGTACTAGAGTTTGTGCTTTTCTAATTTGTCTTATGAACTTACCAATTTTAATAAAAATGAAAACTAATTCACCAAAGCGACCTGTTAGATTCATCATGAGGCAGATGGTAAATATGAAAAAAACACACTCAGTACAATTTAATCACAGAAGGTTTATTTATCAAACTCCTTTTCAATGACAACAATGAAGTTATGAATAAAACTATAAAACCATCTGTTTCCTTCTGAACACCGTTTTCACGTTTCATGTTTCATCCTCTGGATCACCCTGGCAAAAGTCAGAGCCAAGAATATCTCTTAAGCAACTAAAACAATAATAAATTAAATAATAATACATTAAAATTGTCGCGAAGCGCTCGTTGTTGCCATTGTGTTCTGCTTCTTTGCTGCCGCTGAAAGTTCGTGTGCAGTTAGTCATGTGAGCGCCTGGCTCTGTTTGATTGGTGAAACGGAGTCAAACGTCACCAGTGACTGCATTGAAACGCAGTCATGCGATGGATCCTACTTTGGAGGTCTCTGACAAACCAAAACAAACAAAGCGTGCATTAACGGATCAATAAAAATATGTAGCGAGTAGCGAGCACAATCAAGGAAGATTGCGCCGGTAGAGGATGACATTAAAAGTACAAGAAAATTCCTGCAGAAATTTTGAATGTTCCTGCTGCTTGGTTCTTGTATTTCACTCCTCACGTTTCAATCTGTATAAAGGACGTTACTTTCAGCTTCATTCATGTCGTAGAGACTCATCCTGACTCTGACCTCAGTCACTGCAGCTGTCCCTCAAAAAGCCTTTTGAAGCTGTCACGACTGGCCACAATAACCTCACATAGATGGTTTCAAACCCAGATTTGTCCCAACCACAGCAAGACATGTATACACACTCGTACATGCACTTACAGAAGTTGATCTGCAACTTAAACATTACCACAACAACAATCACAGCCTCCACAATGACCATTAAAATAAAACAACACTTCACAAACAGATTCAGTAAATACTGAACATTATAATCCTCATGAAGGAGGATTTACTGCAGGCCTGTTCCATTATACTGTATTAGTTTCATCCAGGTTCACCTAATACATATATATGAATTAAAAATAGAACTCAAGGACACAAGTGCTAAAACAAATCAGCCCTTTATTTCAAGTTTACCCAATATACAGCAACACTTAATAAAATGCATTTCTTTGAACAGAACAGTAATGGGGTTAATGGGGCAGAGGTAAGTAACTGCAGACTGTCTTAGAAAGGTTCACTGTGTAACTGGTGCTAGATGTCCTGAACTGTCCGTCTCATCTTGTAATACCACTGTCACTGTAGAGCAATAAACTTATCATAAACTAACTAATAGAACTTGAGGTACAGGTGAAACTGATGATCTCTCTCCAGGGCTCCTCACCCTGTGATAGTGAGTCATGTGATGACCTTAGTTTTCTCAACCGATGCCCATCCATTCACTGCACCATAGCACATGATGCACTGTCCACGACCTCCTCAGCAGCAAACAGCAGACAGACACGGTCCGAGAGCAGCTGCTGAACATATGGAGCAATAAGAAGCTAAAGAGACAGATTTCCCTCAGGAGCTGGTGGAGACCAAATACAGAGCTAAAAGAGAGGGAACACTGGACTGACATCATCATGAGACATCAGGTGACACAAACACCACTCCAAATGCAACAAATCA
>NW_019175066.1:265565-266567 GCF_002260705.1 Seriola dumerili
CCGACTTAGCCCCCGACTTAGCCCCCGACTTAGCCCCCGGTTCAAATTAGGCTCAAAATGATTTTGAGCTTATAAAGTAATGTTTACAAATAATTCCAATATTTGTAGTTGTAAATCAAACTTTGTAAACCATGAAAATAAATCTGCTTGAGCAATTCAAGTTTGCATGTGAAAACAAATTGTGCTTGTGACAAAGAGATTTATTTGTTGAGACTGTGTGGATCAAAATTGAACAAATGATCAGTCGTGAGGTTAAACAAAGACACAAGGAATGAAGAAATGCTTTGTGGACATCTGTGTACAGAGAAAGAGCTGAAAACTGTAAAACTCAGTGTGCAACATTCCCAGTGTGTGACACTGACAAGTACAAATTTTGATCCTTGTCACTTCAGTGTCACACTGGGAACTTTTGACCAGAGTTTTACTGTTTTCTGCTCTGTATCACAACACAGATGTTGACAAATCCATTTCTTCTGTTACAGTGTCTTTCTTTAACATTGATCATTTGTTGAGTTTTGATTCAGACTAACAAACACAAATCTCTTTGACACAAGTGCAATTGTTTCACATATGCAAACATGAATTTCTCCTGCAGATTTATTTTACAGGTTTACAAAAGGTTGATTTACAACTACAAACATTAGAATTTATTTGTGAACATCACTTTACAAGCTCAAAATCATTTTGACCCTAATTTGAGCCCAGGTACAGTTACAGCCAACAGTTTTGTTTTTATAAGAAAATAAAAAATAATAAAAAAAAAAAAAAAACCCATCTGCTAACTAACACACATTTCTCAGCATAAAACAGGCTGTTACACCTTACCTGGTTGTGGTTTAACTGGTAGTTTGAGAGCTTTGGTTGGTGAATTGATAAAGAGTTGTTACCAAGTAATTCCTCACTACATGAAAATAAGTTCCTTAACAACAAATCAGAGACAGCAAGTTTCCAAACAAGTATTTTAATTGTAATATTCAAGCCAAATATCAATAATCACATCCA
>NW_019175066.1:269409-272877 GCF_002260705.1 Seriola dumerili
TACACCCTCACTGTCGTATTACACTCTCTGCCCCACGTCAGACATACAATCACATGACTTTTGGACTCCACTGTAGCTGTAACAAACTGTCAATAATTTAAAACATTAGAGTTCATATTTCATAGTCCTCCGCCATTATAGTTAATATCAGTGTGCTGTTCCAACAGCATCACTTATTTTGACTTTTTCTATGTTAGCTGTAATCAACAACATAAATATTAGAAATATTTAAATGTTGTCCGACAACACTGACAGTGAAGGATCAAAAAACACACAGATGTTAACTGGTAAATACTTTCACCTGTGGAGGTGGTGACAGTGCTAGAGTTGATCCATCACTTAATCACAGTTTAATATTTATAAATTCTGATCTTAAAAGTGTTGCTACCATCACCTGTCAATAACAGCAGAAAAGAAGTTTCAGGTAAGAAACTGAACCTGTGAATCCTGAAGACAGAGAATAATAAACAAACTCATCAGCAGTTAGTCTGTCATTTCATCAGAGGAAGATGAACTGGGAGAGGTTTTCTACCATCATCATCATCACAGCACATTAGAGAACTAAGGATGTCCATGCAGTCTCCCTTCTCCACAACCAGATGAATGGAAACAAATGGGCTGCTCTGTACATGAGGTCCTCCTTCTGTTGGCACAGATCACTCAGTTTTCACAGTGTGGAAACCTTTCAAATGACAATAAAACACAAACACTTGAGTTAAGATGCGGTGGATCACAGTTAATCACAAATATCGATCAGCTGTCAGGATAGGTGCATGAATGTCTGCTTCAGTTGAGGACTGGTTTGACTGTTAAATGAACAATATTTTACATGACAAATATTTGTCTACACATTTTTATACGTCACGTTACCTTAACCTGAACTATCACGACGTCTTGATGGACAATGTTTTAACCAACATTAACGCTGCGCATTAGACTAACGCAGATCACTTAAACTGGGTCACATGTGGAGAAACACAAACCAAACGTCGTTAGATTAACGTCCATTAAATTCACCTTTTTATTGGGCTTTCACTGAACACCTGAAAGCGGGGCCAGGTACCGTTAGCATAGCAATCGCTAAGTTATCAGCTAACGCTAGCACTAGCACTAGCTTGGTTAGCAAGGTGCATCTTCAACTGAACTGTGATTCAGACCATAAACACGTAATGAAAACGTTTACGGAGGTAACAAATCAAGTGACAGGTAGGGTCATTTTCCCATAGACTTAAATATAATCGGACTTCTTTTTGCAACCAGTGGAGTCACCATGATGGTCATTCGAGAGAAAGCAAGTTTAACGAACTTCTGCATTGGCTTCATTCTCCAGACTCGGAGTTGACGTCCTTTCTTTTATACAGTCAGTGCTCTGGACCAGGAAGCAGGAAGTCTCTTCCCTCTTCTTCACCTCTTTCTGTAGTAGTTTGCTCGGCGAATCACTGCCCCCTTCTGGACATACGGATAACACTTACTGCTAAATAACATTCGTTGAAAACACTTGACGTAATCAAACAAATTAATACTAAATGTAGATTTAAGATTTTGTTCAAATAATGTTTTTTTTAAGTAATCTTGAGCGTCGAAATGAAATTCAAGCGAAAACATAAAGTTACAATGAGAGAAACACGACAAAGGCATGTTCACTCTGATTGGCTGCGACCCTGTTTGTGAACGGACTTCGAGTCAAAGGAAACAGCAAGAGGAGGATCAAGAGCAGAGGTGGGTAGAGTAGCCAGAAATTGTACTCAAGTAAGAGTACTGCTACTTTAGAATTTTATTACTCAAGTAAAAGTAAAGAGTAGTCACCAAAATATTTACTTGAGTAAAAGTAAAAAGTATGTTGTGAAAAAACTACTCAAGTACTGAGTAACTGATGAGTGACCTGTTCGTTTAATGATGACGGCAACAAATAATGCACAAAAACATAAAAATAGCAATGAACAAATTCAGAGCCAAGAATATCTCTTAAGCAACTAAAACAATAATAAATTAAATAATAATACATTAAAATTGTCGCGAAGCGCTCGTTGTTGCCATTGTGTTCTGCTTCTTTGCTGCCGGTGTTTGCCGCTGAAAGTTCGTGTGCAGTTGTTCATGTGACCGCCTGGCTCTGTTTGATTGGTGAAACCGAGTCAAACGTCACCAGTGACTGCATTTGATTGGTGAAACGCAGTCATGCGCTGGATCCTACCTTGGATGTCTCTAACAAACCAAAACAAACAAAGCGTGCATTAACAGATCGATAAAAATATGTAGCGGGGAGCGAGCGTAATGTAGATAAATGTAACGGAGTAAAAGTAGCGCTTCTTCTCCACAAATATACTCAAGTAAAAGTAAAAAGTATATTGCATTAAAACTACTCTTAGAAGTACAATTTATCCCAAAAGTTACTCAAGTAAACGTAACGGAGTAAATGTAGCGCGTTACTACCCACCTCTGCATAAAAATGTGCAAAAATGTGTTTCCAAATCTCAAAACCCTTAATTCAAGTACTCTTGCCATGATATTAAATGAGAAAATACTATTTATAAATACTATTTTTTTTTATCCATTTTTCCTCATCTCATGCAGTTATTCTGGATTGATTTTTATCATTACCTGACACCAGCAGTTCGACCCTTCACTTCCCATTTCAAGAAATTATGATGATGAAATTCTTCCAAATAATCATATTGCAGCATTAAAAAAGTTAATGAACTTATACTGTCTGTTCTACATCAATATAACAAGAATAACATCAACAGGTTTATTCTGTGTACTATATTTATGTTACCAACATATGCTTCTCTATTTTTTCTCTTAAATTGCCAGCATGTCATATTTATTCATATATATATATATATATATTCCTTTTAAATCTTGTAAGGGTAATTAGATCACAGAGGTGACAAAATATGTATCTATGTAAATTAATTTGAAAAGTTTAGGGGAAAAAGTTTCTAGATAAACCACATTGGACTCAAATGTTATATTTAGGGTGTATGTATTTAAATATAAAATATTTTTGTCACATATTTGGAAAAAAAAAAACAACCAATGTCCAAACTTTGGAGTCAGAGTATATCGCCTTATATGTGCT
This sequence comes from Seriola dumerili, assembly GCF_002260705.1. NCBI lineage: Eukaryota > Metazoa > Chordata > Actinopteri > Carangiformes > Carangidae > Seriola > Seriola dumerili. The sequence goes on from NW_019175066.1 coordinate 272,489, forward strand.
AATCTTTCCTCAAATAAAAAACAGCAGTACAAAGAAATGTTTCCAAATGACCCAGTAAACTGAGTTCCTCTCACGTTGTTTCATGGCCTAGAAAATCTCTGAAAAGTGCCGGACTGTGTTGTTTCTCCTAACTTGTTTATTAAAAGATGATTTTTTTTTACATAGTGTTTGTTGTGAAAAAACTACTCAAGTACTGAGTAACTGATGAGTGACCTGTTCGTTTAATGATGGCGGCAACAAATAATGCACAAAAACATAAAAATAGCAATGAACAAATTCAGAGCCAAGAATATCTCTTAAGCAACTAAAACAATAATAAATTAAATAATAATACATTAAAATTGTCGCGAAGCGCTCGTTGTTGCCATTGTGTTCTGCTTCTTTGCTGC
>NW_019175066.1:291348-291503 GCF_002260705.1 Seriola dumerili
TGCATTTGATTGGTGAAACGCAGTCATGCGCTGGATCCTACTTTGGAGGTCTCTGACAAACCAAAACAAACAAAGCGTGCATTAACAGATCGATAAAAATATGTAGCGAGTAGCGAGCGTAATGAAGATAAATGGAACGGAGTAAAAGTAGCGCT
>NW_019175066.1:291528-333351 GCF_002260705.1 Seriola dumerili
TGGCTCTGTTTGATTGGTGAAACCGAGTCAAACGTCACCAGTGACTGCATTTGATTGGTGAAACGCAGTCATGCGCTGGATCCTACTTTGGAGGTCTCTGACAAACCAAAACAAACAAAGCGTGCATTAACAGATCGATAAAAATATGTAGCGAGTAGCGAGCGTAATGAAGATAAATGGAACGGAGTAAAAGTAGCGCTTCTTCTCCACAAATATACTCAAGTAAAAGTAAAAAGTATGTTGCATTAAAACTACTCTTAGAAGTACAATTTATCCCAAAAGTTACTCAAGTAAACGTAACGGAATAAATGTAGCGCGTTACTACCCACCTCTGCATAAAAATGTGCAAAAATGTGTTTCCAAATCTCAAAACCATTAATTCAAGTACTCTTGCCATGATATTAAATGAGAAAATACTATTTATAAATACTATTTTTTTTAGCCATTTTTCCTCATCTCATGCAGTTATTCTGGATTGATTTTTGTAATTACCTGACACCAGTAGTTCGACCCTTCACTTCCCATTTCAAGAAATTATGATGATGAAATTCTTCCAAATAATCATATTGTAGCATTAAAAAAGTTTAAGTTAATGAACTTATACTGTCTGTTCTACATCAATATAACAAGAATAACATCAACAGGTTTATTCTGTGTACTATATTTATGTTACCAACATATGCTTCTCTATTTTTTCTCTTAAATTGCCAGCATGTCATATTTATTCATATATATATATATATATATTCCTTTTAAATCTTGTAAGGGTAATTAGATCACAGAGGTGACAAAATATGTATCTATGTAAATTAATTTGAAAAGTTTAGGGGAAAAAGTTTCTAGATAAACCACATTGGACTCAAATGTTATATTTAGGGTGTATGTATTTAAATATAAAATATTTTTGTCACATATTTGGAAAAAAAAAAACAACCAATGTCCAAACTTTGGAGTCAGAGTATATCGCCTTATATGTGCTAATCTTTCCTCAAATAAAAAACAGCAGTACAAAGAAATGTTTCCAAATGACCCAGTAAACTGAGTTCCTCTCACGTTGTTTCATGGCCTAGAAAATCTCTGAAAAGTGCCGGACTGTGTTGTTTCTCCTAACTTGTTTATTAAAAGATGATTTTTTTTTACATAGTGTTAAATACAATCTCTTCAGAGAACAGATGTCTGAAAGCAGGTGAACAGATGTGAGATCATGTTTGATTTAATGTCCTTTCAGTCGACCCACAATATAATATATCTCTCTGTAATTATTTTAAAACTCAATGCAGCTGTCAGTTTTCAATCTTCAGTTGGAAAGGATAAAGAAGAATCTTTAATTCATAGCATATCTGTGCAAAACAGGGAGAGTCAGGTCCCAGAGCCCATATTCCAGCAGCTTGTACCCTCCTTACATCGAAGGCAACAGAGCAAACATCTTTAAAACCCCAACTGTTTAGTTCAAGCCTCCTATCTTCCATCAGGATGACCATGGTGCATTTCTGGTGTGTAAGTCAGGAGAACAATCATGACCCACAGGTGCAGAACCGCCTGGGAAGAAATTGATAAAGCATATTTTAGTTTTCTTTTATTAATCAGTGTTCATCAAGATGGGAAAATTGTATTCTCCTGACACGTCTTAAATAAATCCTCACCATGTACAGGATAACGAAAACTCTGGCCATAGGGTAACGTCTCAGGAAGATTCCAAGTCTGATGCTGAAATGACAAGATTTTCTATTTATCACTGGGAAAATATTTCACAATAGAAAACAAAGCAATTACAGTCCAACAGTGACTGAAAGAGTGAAATCTTACCTGAAACGGTCGATGGTGCTGGCTGCCTTACGTACTTTACCATACACTCCTGGACTCTCCTGATCACTGAAGAGGACTGGAGTGTTTCTCTGCCGCGCTACTGAAATGACAACACACAGGCAAGGCATCATGGGAAAAGAAATCAGTGGAGTCAGAAAGAGAATATAAAATCTGAACAAATAAAAAAAACGAATGCTTGAAAGAAAAACAAACCCACTGAATTTTGAATTAAGAACTTGGTATATTCTAGTGCTGCACAATTAACTGAAATACAATCAAAATTGCAATGTGTTTTTTTTCAGTGAAAATAAAATGTAAAAATGACCATTCAAACTGAAATCACAATCACAATATGATTCTTTCAGCATGTCGTGCAGCCCTGGTATATTCTGTAGGTTTGGGGTCGATATTCTGCAGAATGGGGAAGTGACTGTTCTAAGTCTGAACACAAACGCTTGCAAAGAAAGTCTTTGATTTATTTCTTTTCTCAGCAAATGTGTTCTGTGCGGTGAAATGTCACCTTCAGGGACTAAGAGCTTCATCGAGGCATTAAAAATGAAAATATTCATGACACGTATTCCCGTGGAGGAAATCTTGATAAATCTGCCCCGCCGCTCTTGCACCAATCATTTTGCTCCTGACCTCAGTCTTGCCTACCTGGCCCCTCGAGGCCGCTCATGTTGATGGCCGGCCCTCCGCTTTGTCCTCCCTGAGCGTTCTTCAGCTGCTGCTCCAGACGCTCCAGCTGGAAAACCAGCGAGCTTTTCTCTGTGCCCAGAGCCTCCAGCATCGTCTGCTTCTGGATCAGCGTCTCCGTCAGCTGGTGGAGACGATTCTCCAGCTCTGTTTGGCTGCTGCTGCTCAGAGTCTTGTTGGTCAACTGGGAGAGTAAACACATACCAGGATATGGATCATCACAGCTGACAGGTGTGGCAATAAAAATAAAAAAATGTTACCACCCTGCGATGGCAACAAAAGGAAGCGTTTGTCTTCTTTACTATAAACCAAGCTCACAGGAAGTGCGCTCTGCGTTTACATGCCTGTACAACTATAAAGTGACTGACCTGGTTCCTGAGTTTTTGGATTTCATCCTCTCTGTCTTTGATTCGACTTTGCAGAGTGGTTTTGGCTCGATGGTTCTCTTCCTCCAGGTACTGCAGCTCCTGTGGTTTAAGTAAAACACAAAAACATCCCACATGAATTAAGGGTTTGATCAGACATAGAACAATTATGAATTATTATTAACATTTGAGACAATTTCTATCTTTTTTTTTCACTCCCCCCTCACCTGTTTGTAGCGCTCAGCCTCAGCCTCCACCTCCTGTTTAACCCTGTTCTGTAAAGCCTGTTGCTCCTGTAACTGCACCTGCTGCTCCCGCCACGCATCTGCCTCCGTCAGGGCCTGAGACTCCAAATCCTGAGAGAGAAAAACATGGCTCACTAAGGTCACAGATACAACAGACACAGCTGGGATACATCCCAGTGAATCCATGACCTCATCAACATCATCAACATCGTTTTTCTTTTCCTGTCGTTTCCAGCATCTCACCTGTATCTCTGTTCGAAGTGTGTGCACTTGCCCCTGCAGTTTTTGGATCTCCTCCCTCTGTAACTCCTTCTCGTGACGCACTTCCTCCAGCTCCAGAGCCATGGCCCCGCTCCCGTCCAGAGTGTCCAGACCAGATCCCTCCTTCAGACTGCTGATCAGCTTCTCTTTGGACTAGAGAAAAACATTTACAACATTATTAAAAACCGTTCAGAAAAATGCTAAAATCCATGTACAAATTTATATGTAAAAAGAAAACATAAAGCTTGAAAACAACAATGAAACATTCTTTGCCAGAGTAAATTTGAGCCTTGGTGCTAATGCTACCTGATGATATTCTGCAGGGCCTGAGCAAGGCTTACTTGTAGGATGCGTGAAGCTTTGTGCTTGTAGTCCTGTAACTCCTGCTTGGCAGACTCAGCTGCAGCTTTGGCACTTTTCAGTTGCTGATGGAGGTCATCAACCCTGAGCTTCTCCTCTGCAGCTCGTCGCTCCGCTGCAGTTACCGTCTCTGCAAGGGTCTGCCTCTCAGCCTCCAGCTTGGACAGTCGACCAGCATACTCACTCTGCACAAGAGAAGAGGGTTAATCAAGTCTTACTATTTACGTACGGACACCCAATAACTAAAGGCAAAGCTTCGCTCTCAGTCAGCGTCGTACTGCATGTACCTGCATCTGCCGGTAGCTGTCCTGTTCCCTCCTGAGAGCCAGGTCCGCCTCTCGCAGCCTCTCCTGGATCGTCTCAAGAGCTTGGGACTGCATGCTGCTCCCTTCTGTGTGGTCCTGCACAATTCTAAAAAGCAAAAACAGTACCATGATATCTAATTTCTTTAAAACCTGAATCTGATCTCTGCTTCAAAAGGTGATCATGTACCTTGACCTTTCCTTCTGTGCCTCCTCTAGTGCAGCACTGCGGGACTTCAGCAGCTGATCGGCTTCATCCAGTCTGATTTTCAGCACCGCCAGCTGACCGTCTTTGGCTGAAAGCGCCTCCGTCAGGTCGTCGACCTGTGACCGAAGTTCCCGTAACGTTCGGTCAGTATGACACTGCTCTGAGTTCCATTTGTCAGCTCGTAGTCTTGCCTGGTTCAATTCTGCAAGAGTAGAGAACAACTCAGTCAATACAGAGGCAGAAGTGCAGACACGTCGACCATCATCGCTCCTGATTTATCTTTTGTCTTACCGTCCTGCAAATCTTTTGCTCTCTGGATGACTGAAGCCATCTCCTGGTTGAGGGAGGACACTTCACTGCGCAGCAGCTGGTTCTCCAGACGCAGACTGGACAGGATCTGGCTCTGTGGCTCCTCTGCAGGGGGAGGAGGCTCCTGCCTGCTGGACTCCTGAGGGACAGGCAAGCCCGAGTCTGAGCTCTCAGATGTGTCTGTGGCGGCCGAGTAGGGGTGAAGAGAGCACACAAATATCAAACATAAATGCCAGAAAATAACTACGTTATACATGTTGTATATATGTAAGGCATGAGAAATCTGGCCTCCTGCTGTTTTAGTTATTTTTTCTCTAGTTTCAGCTTCTGAAAAGAGGATTTACTGCTCTTCTTGCTCAAATACGACAGTTTTTCTTTGGGCTCTGGACTGTTGATCATGCAAACTGGAGACATCACCAACATCCCTGAGAAACTGTGAATGGAATTTTTTTCTAATATTTTAAGATTTATTGTTTAAATATATGTTATCTAAAATAGTTTGAATTTTTGATGGAAACATTTTGCTATTACCAGAGTAATACGATAACCTAACATCTCTACTCCACAAACATAACACTTCTTCCTTCGCTGACAGAAAATGATGAGATAACCACTGTTAACGTGGGGTCTTCTTCATACCTTGGCCTTGCTCTTTAGCAGAGCTCTCCTCTGACGTTTTGATGCTGTGAGCAGACAGCGAGCTCAGGCTTGAGGCCCTGGATACACCGCGGGTCGAGGGGGGTGTGGACGGGGCTGAGGGGATGGCGTGAGGAGTGGTGGATGGAGGGGGTGTTGGGTTTTCGGCCTCTGTAACTGGAACTGCCACTTTCATAAGTTCCCTTCTTGAATCCCTCCTGTTGCTGGCCGGAGGCTCCGAGCTGTTCAGAAAGTCAAAGAGCATATCATCGTCCACGTCCTGCTCGCTCTTTCTGGGCCTCACAAAGCCAGATGACGTCTTGGCAGAGTTGTTAGCGCTGCTGCCAGAACCAGACGGGGTACCGGCCACGTTGGCTGTGCCAGCCAGCAAGGTTGCATTGGATCTCTTGATGTTGCTGGCTGCTGCGGAGATGAAGCCTATTGCATCGTGAGAGGATGCATAGTTCACAGCTGTGTCGGCCTTGTACCCTTCAGTGTTGTACTCAGGTTTGACAGTGGATTCTCCTTCGTAGGGCGACGAAAAGGAGGAGGTTCTTTCCTGGCTTTTGCTCAGGGCGGTGGCAGCTCCCTGGTCCACTTTATTCAAGAAGTCTTCAGCTTTCCCAGCCAAGTCAGTAAACCAGGACATTTTCAATCCTAATGGCAGAAACAACAGCTCACTTTGAGGATGACAAGGCCCCTTTAGCAGATTCTCAGCCAACATAAGTTCCAAGATGTTAAGGTTAAGAGCCTGAGGGCAGGTTTGCTAATGTACTGTATATATTTGTCTTTCCTTTTAACAATATACGTAAGGGCAGCAGTGGTGTAAAGCTTGCAAGTTCAATGCCTGCACTGAAAGTACAAATCTGGGCAGGGAAAGTGAGGGAACAACACTTGCCCCTCCCTCATTGCCACCAATAAGATTCCCCTAACTGCTCAAGTGGAGCTACTCAGATCCGACTGTGGTTGTACTGAGTAGCTTCCATGTGTGAGCGTGTGCAGCTGTGCGAGTGTGACCAGGGTGTTCCTCGCAAAGACAACTCGGCTCTCAGTGAAACTACCCTGAATAAATAAAGGTTATATTTGTGTGATACCAATAGGCCAATTCAAACATTTGATCACAAGTCTTAATCACTTAGAGTGTAATTATTTAATTATTCTCTTTTCTAATCTGCAGTTATGAGTGTTAATGTCATCATATTACTGTCTACATGGTTGTGCATCTTAATGCATATTCAAAAGCATTTAAATATACACTCTGATCGCTGTTTATATGTATGAACACATCTGAATGTATATTTATATTGTATCGCTGAAAATGTGCATTTCTACAATTAAAATGTATTTTTGTTATTTACAGATTTCACTTGTAAATAAGATCTCACTGTGACTCCCTGATTAAATAATGTATATATATATACAGTATATATATATGAAGGGAAGTGTTGGTGCATGCAAAGCAAGACAGGCTGTAAGTTCTTTTGTCCATATTCCTGTAGAACATACAGTATACATCATGGCTCACTGATTTCATTTGGACATGCATTGGGGTCCAAAAGTCTGAGAGCTCTTGTGGTCATAGACTTTTGGACCCCAGTGCACGTCCAGAATAATGCGTCCAAATAAAGTCAGTGAGTCATGATTGGTGCAAAGCAGGTACAGTATCTAATCCTGCATAATAAACAGAATGACAACAACGGGCCGCAGGTGGTTAAGGTTAAGATTACATTAGGGACTTTGTTGTTAATTATCTTCCAGTCATCGTGAGCAGCCTGAGAGACTCGATTCAGGGCTGACAACTCTCCTGTACATGCCCAATGTCTGCACAGCTACAATGCTAACACAATCACTCCACACAGTCAAAGCAGGCCGGTTAGTTTGAACACCGACAGCGTGTTGTTTCCCACTCAGATACACGGAGATAAAGGAGTTATCACGGGAGCTATGAGTAGCTCCAGTCATCATACAGTAAAACTAGTGTAAACACAGTCGGTTCAACACAAACTCCATCATCAGCTAACGAGCTAACGAGCTAGCTGGTTCCTGAAGCAAAGCCTCTAACGTACCGTGTGAAACGACGTCCAGGTCTCTGAATGTCTCCGGTCACCTGGCTACCGCCGAGGTTTAACGGCTGAACGTGAACAAGAAAACCAGCTTGGATAAACACAGTCAAATGTCATTATCTGTCAGAGAGGATGTTGGTAGTCTTTTCGATACGTGGACCAGGAAGCGGCGCTACGAAGGACCCCACAACAGAGCGACCTCAGACAGGCCTGATCAAAAACAAACCAACGCACCCGCCTCCTGCTTCTTCTTCTACTAAACACGTTTCAAAAATACACCTGCAATTCTCTAGTTAAAAGTAAGAACCGGTTCCGTCTCTTTGAAGTGAAAGATATTCATTGCAAGATATTGAACGAGATTTATCCTTGTAATGACCTCTTACATCAAAAGTTTAATTCAGATTTTAATAGTTGTACTTTTTGCAATTCAAAACACTGAGACCATAGAACATCTTTTATTATTATATTTGAATACTTAGCAAAATACTTTATACATAAATGTCGTTTCTTTATACCCACACCTATATTAGATGCCTATTTAAATTAATATAATCTTATATAAAAACGTGTGAAATGCTGTTATATTAAAAAAAGACCAACATCTGTATGAATATTTATGCACTTTAATACCTGACAGATCCCTTATTTTGTTTCTTTATTTTATTTTAAATATATTCCTGTTTATTAAGTTTTTTCTTTAGTTTTCTTTATTCATTAATTTTCTTTCTTCCGACCTATATTCCTATTCTTGTTACTGCTTGCTCAGTTGTTCCTATTATTTCTGTATTTATCCTAAATGTGATTTGTGCCTGTTTGACTGTTATAAAGATTGTCAATAAAGAAAACTTATTGATTTACTGATTTAAGTAAAAATACTGTATGAACAGTGGTGGAAAGTAACTAAGTACATTTATTTTATTTATTCCACTCAAGTTCAGTTGTACAGACGTACATTATTCTGAAGTAATACCATTCTACATGAGGAGAACTTTTATTTCTGGCAATTTCAGCATATTTTGATGCTGGTATTTTTGACATTTTCCAACAACTATTTTGTCATCAAGGGCAATTTAAATGGATTTCATTGTGGCAGAATAAATACTAACATTTTATATTAATGTTCACCTACTTGTATTTTATATTGCTTAAATTATACATGATTAAAATTGTCCTTTTAAATAGCTTCATTGTTTTCAATATAAATAGTAAATGTCTCCACAGAGTTTCTGATGCTTATGAACCTGAGTCTTGTGTTGTAATAATGGATGCAGTGTTAGCTGCAGTGAAATAAAAAAGCTAAACTTACTTTAAACAGAAACTTACACAACATGAGTAAAATAGAATTAGGTCTTTTCAGTCTGGTTAAATATAGTTAAAAAGATAATTGACCTCCTCGGCAGGTGACTCGTGCTGCTGCAGTCTCACTTTTAGATCAGAAAAGAGACAAAATGACAGAAGTTATGAAACAGTGCCTCTTTATTTTTTTCCGCACTCACTCCAAAATGCATATTTACATGGCATGCCACATCAATACAGGAACTTACTATGGACACAATCGATAACATGTAGAATCTGATCTGGGAGTTAAGGGCGAGGGAATTATCCCATGAACAACCAACCAAGAGAGAACAGAAAAGAAGCAACACTTCTATAACCAGGCCAGCCATAGAAAAGGGTTTCTCTTAAAACGGGTCGTTTCAAAGACTTAAAAAGTGATAAATGTCCAGTTTCACATTGGTCATGGAGAGCCGTCGTCTCTGGTCAGGGACGGTGATCATCTACAATCCGCAAAAATACAAGAGGCTGTTCAAATTTGGGATGGACTGCAAAGACAGATGATCACACATTTCTTTCGGGGTGGGGGGGATTTACAACATTAATTTGTTGCTGGTTGACTTCAACTCCATTAGTACAGCCTCAACAATCTAAGTCTTCTAAAATAGTGCCCTCCTTGTTCAAAGTAAAAATCCACAAGCACCGTGTCCTTTAGCGAGAGAGAGAAGAAAAAAAAAAAAAAAAAAAAAAAAAGGAGTGGACTCCAGAAGACCAAAAAATTGGGGGAGGAGTTAAATACATAAAAAACACAACTCAGTATACGAGTTTGTGTGTAATAATGCGAAAATAACAAAACAACAAATATCTGGAGACGTCTCTTCTCAGGGAGATCCTTTGAGAAAAATCTTCGCTCAATCAGTATTTCCTCTGTTTGGATAGACAGTCTGTTGTATCAACATTCAAACACACATCCTCCAGGAGTCATTCACACACACACACACACACACACACACACACACACACACACACACACACACACACACACACACACACACACACACACACTCTCTCTCTCGCACAGCCAATTACACATGCATTGTGTTTTCTGGATGACGGACTGGCCACATTAGATCAGCCCCCTCCTCTTCTTGTAGTCCTCCAGGTTGAGGGACCTGCGGGGGGCGCCGTCCTTCACCGGCAGCGCGTTGGAGCTCACGGACAGAGACTTTGCTTCTGCAGAACACAAACGTACAATCAGAACATCTGTGCTAAACGACGACTTCGTGCTGCGACAAAGAAGAACCTCCTTCCATCTTAATGTCTTCTGAACCACGACATACGTGTGGAGAATCATCTCACCTGCATTGGGGACCTGTAGGTCGATCTTTACGTCAAAATCATGAACTTTAAACAAGTCCTCGGAGAGGTCAGTGGTTGGCTTGGGGACATCTTTGTCTTTCGGATTCAATTGTCCCTGAAATAAAAACAAAAAGATGTTTGAACTCCTCCGGGTAAAGACCTACGAGTCACTGTTGTCTCTGCTGGAAATTAGTTGTTTTCTACATTTTAACACCTTAAAATAAACAGATTATATTTAGTTTTCAGTATCTCCTGATAACTTTTACAGTGTCAGTCCGTCAGTCATCCAGCCATCAACAATAAAAAAAAAAGACATGCACTAAGAACTGGCAACTGCAGCTTTCTCTTTAAAAGAAGCTCACTGACAGAATTTAGCAGACGGATAATTCTGAACATGCTAAATGTATCACAGCTGGAGGAACCGCACAGTAATTTCCTGTTTGCATGACATTTCATTTGGCATCATTTCCACTTCCCTAAACAAACTCAAGTGAGAGACGTGAACATCACGTGAGAGTTCGCTCTCTGAACACGTTGACTGAGATTACGGGGCGCTGCTGCTGCTGCTGCTGCTGCTGCTGCTGCTGCTGCTCACCAGTTTGTTCTTCTCTGCACTGGAAGGATCTGGTGTCGACCCGGAGCCGTACTTCTGGTTGAGATGAGCGAGGATAGCTGCGTGGACTGACGGGTCTCTGGCCTTTAGAACCAGGAGGAGCAAAATAACAGATGAGGTCATGAGGGGTCAACACTGTTTAATTACAAAAATGGTGCTTGAAATAATCCTAGAACTCTTACATTTGACACCATGGTGGGTTTGCACTGTCTCCGTGTGAAAGGGTCCATTTGTTGGTTTTTGGAGTTTTGTCCTTCAGCCTGAGAGAGAACAGGGAAATAAACTGTTATTTCAACAGGTAAAGTGCATTTTACTCTTTAGATTCAACAGGTGACACGTTTGAAAACCACTTACTTACAGTTACTGTGGTTTCTGCACCTCCGTCGTTTTCTACTTGTTAATGTGCATTTGTGGGAAACTTGATTTAGTTTTCATTGTAAGTTATTATTGTTTTATATGTAGAGTTATTTCATATTTTAATTATTTTCAAATACGTTTTATTGTGCCAAAAGAAAATCAAACATATAGTGAATTGTAGTAAGATTATATTAATATACATTCACATTTATAAAAACATGATATGCCGGTATAAGGATTGTCCCTGATGAACAAGAAAAAGAAAATAAAGAAAAAAAACAAATCTTACATTAAGTGAAAATATTTTGATTATTTTCTGTGTTTGGCTTGTTTTTTTTTTGTTTTTTTTACTGCTTTACTGATATAGTGTGATTTTAATAATTATTTGTTTTATTTGTTGTTTTTGTGTGAGGAGGAAGACTAGCGACCACTGAGTGAAAGCTGACGGGGATCCAAATAAAGAAATAAAGAAATTACAGTTCTGCCCTTGAACAATATGATGTGAGCATGCGGGGGCTGATGTTACTGCGAGGGAAACCGGAGCGCCGCCACAGTAGGAAAACCCTTCAAGAAATAAATATCATCATCATCTGCAGCTAGTGAAGAAAGAGACTGTTGTTGTCGGACAGAACCTTCCACTCGGTGAGTTGCACCTGCGCCGCACCCTTTAGTGCGCACACACACACACACACACACACTACAGGATGTGAACAGGGTGCAGCATGGACGTTTTCAACAAATCAATTCCTCAAACATCTTATATCTTCTAACACAGTGTTCATCGTTTACTGCCGGTGTGTAATCAGGAAGCAGACGTGTTCGGTGTCAGGTGAGCTGGACACTCACCACCAGAGCTTTCTCAGATTCAACGATATTCCAGCTTCTGTTCCTCTGGTTAATGTAGCTGGATGAAAACAGATTTAAAAAGAATAAAGTCACAACAATGATGATGTCAAAAAACAAACAGGGATGTTGTTCAGGATTGTTTATTTAGAAAAATAACTTCTATGTTCTCTTCATACTCAGCAGCAGAGAAATGCCACTAACTAGCCCATGTTTTATTGACATATAGATGTTGTTGGATATTAGATGAGATATTTGAAAACGTATTAAAATTCAAATAAAGTGATATAATAAGAGAAAAGGAAGCAGCTTCTGTACCTGATGGCAGAGATGTTCTTGGTCCTCTGTCTGTCGAGTGCTTCTGCCCGTTCCTCCAGCTCGTTCAGCTCGTCCTGGATCACTTTCACTTTCTCCCCGTCTCCGCTCTCCTCTGCCATGGCCTTCCATCAAAACCAGAGGGACAACAGTGAGAGCCGGACGCACAGCAACACACGGAGATGTTTAGATTTCCAGGGCAAATCTGTGATATCTGCTTTAATGATTTGTGAGTGAGTTTGATCGAAGTGTGGGAATCTACCACTTTCACTTTCCCAGGATTCCACAACTTTTTTACCTTGTCTTTGAGTAACTGCGTTTTCTTCATGGCGTAATTCGGTGGTGCTTTTCGGAATCTGTCCTTCTCTTTGACAATCTGCACAAAGTGAAAGACAAACAAAGAAAAAGGGTTTTTCTTCCTCTGCGTAACGCACGAGTCCTGGGAAACCAGTGACAGGAAGCTGACTTACATCCTCTATGTCTTTGTCATTGAACTTGTAGTTCAGAGCTTCTTTGATGGACTGCTCCTTTTTGGTGATTTCGTCCAGAGTGGGGACTTGCATCCCCGCGACCATCATCTGCAAAGGAGGAAATCAACACAGAGAAGGTTTCCCTCGCAGCCTGAACAGATTGTTCCCGTTCCTTCTTAATCAAACTTTACTGATTCCATATTTTCAGATCCACTTACCGCCTCTTTCCACTTCATGAACTCGCTTTCTGTAAACTCCTGATTTGATACAAACTCGAGCCTGAAAACCCGTGTGTCACCGCCATGCCTGAGGAAGACACACAGCGTCATGCGGGCACATTTTTTAAGGAAGCAGAGAAGGTTCGTTAGCCGATGCTTGAGTAGCTACTTCAGTATGTATAAAGTATTTGTAACCGTGTCACTACCTTAATTGTAATCCTTTGTTTGTTCGCGTTGATCCAAGTTGGTAAACCTTCGCCGTCTCCACCACGTCCACAATTTCAGCGACCTTTCAACAACAAGCGGAGGACTGTGATTAAAATTCACTAACCAGCATTTATTTAATTAAATCTCTTCCTAAACCGCCCCAGATCTTCACCGTCACCGTCACACAGGAAACCTAAAGGACACTTCACCCAGCGCTCACCCTGTACACTGGTTTACTGCTGCTGTTCCCGATCCCTATCCTCACAAAGCAGCCGGTCACTGTCTTAGCAAAGAAGGGCATGTGGCACCAGCGCTCCAGCTTGTTTCTGGACAGGCGGATCCTGTTGAGCTCATCCGGTAATGAGACCGGCTGCGACTTCGGTGGAGTCTCCTCTTTTCTGTGAGCAGAAACACAACGTGAGGAGTTACGTGGAAGCAGCGGACAGGCAGGTCTCACGATTAATCTTCCATTGTTTTATCACTATGAAAAGAATAACGTACTCATCGTCATCGTAAGACGATGAACGCGAACTCCGATCACTTTTGACGGACGACTTGTCGTCGTCTTCCTCCTCTTCCTCCTCGTCGTCGGAATAAACCTCGCTCGTCTTCAGGGGCTGACGTTTGGCCAGCAGTTCCGCTGCTCGACGAAACACACCAGACATTTAGAACCGAGTGAATCGTCTCAACAGTCACAACAAAGTTTAAACTCCCACCTGTTTTGTTTTTCTTCTTCTCTCGCTCAGCTTTGAGTTCTTCCATGGCCTGGGACTTTTTGTCAAGTTTTTCGTCACGTTTGGATCGTCTCTCCTTGTTGTGTGACATAACCTAAAAGAGACATCAACGAACCAGTTAATCTGTAACTTTAATGTGGCCTTCAGAAAGAACACTGACGTCATTAACAGTCATAAATGAATCTTTAAAGAGGCTGAACATGTTAGAATTTATTCTCTATTTTCATTTTTAAAAACGTATAAATGTCCACATCGTTGTCGTTTATGTCCGATACGTTTTAAAACATGAAACTGGACTCACCACTTGTGTGTCTTGAACCTGAGATTGCTTCCTTTTTTCTTGTTCCTCCTCCTGCTTCTTCTTCTTCTCCTCTTTCTCTTTCTTCTTTGCCGTCTTCAGCTTCTTCTTAATTTCAAACCTGTCAAAACAAACGTATTCTTGGATGAATAAACAGTCAGATCACTGCGAGGCTGCTGGTGAGGGAAAATGCTGAAGGTTGTTTTCAAATGAATGAAATATCCTGCTCGATGTTTTCTTCTGGTTTACTTGGTACATTCTGTTCATTGTTCCATCTCTGTCCGACCTCTCTGCTCACATCTCCTTGGTGTGTGTATGTTTTGTACCATTAGGAAGATTTTGCCTCTCGCATCATCGCCACTCACCGTCTCTTTAGCACCTCTCTTTTCTCGATTCTGTTGAACAGCTCTTGCTCTCTCTCCTTCTCCGTCATCTGCTCCAGACGAGCTCGGTCCTCCGCGTCTCCCATCAAGTCGTCGTCGTAACCGTCCCTGAACACCTCGTCCTCAGAGGAGTCCGAGTCTGAGCTGGAGGACGAGCTGTTGCTCTCCGAGTCAGACACCTCACCTGACAGAGAGACATTCATTGACACAAACAGGAATCAATCAGCTGAACACTAAGCAGAACACTACAGAGGTGGGACGTCCTGAACCTGTCTGTGTGTTGGCTGTGACCATTTTTATTGATAAGCATTGACTACATTCAGCTTGACCACAATCTACTCCTTTATTTTATGCCAGTGCGCTCTCTACACCGGACTGTGTTTACAGCTTCCAGCAGTGAGGAATGTGTTTTAAAAGCTCATCATGAGGCTGAAATGGGACGTGGAAGTGCTTTGACACCAGGAAGTGAAGGAAGCCTCACAGATGCTTGTGATGGTTACGATGTCTGAGTAGGGCTCGGTTTGAACTTTGATGCTTTTATGGATCGTCTCATTTCGTTTTTATACTGTCAAGGATTGAAAAACGTCTCGTCATTCAGCCAATCAGCATGCAGCATGCTTGGACCAAGATCTAATAATGCTGGTGATTGGCTGTTGATTTACACAAACACCAAGCTTAAAAATAAAACTAAAGTGAAACTAAAATTTTTAACGTAATGTATATTATACTTTTCTTCTTGTTAAAACGGATTTGAAACAATTAGTATCGAAAAAAGTATCGTTATGGATCTGTATGGAAGTCCAGGGATCTGTATCAGCACCGATATCAACTTTTTGTTTTAGTGATACGCAGCCCTATGGCAAGAACACTTTTACAAAAGGACTTATATAATAGGGACCAATATAAAGTTCACACTAAAGGTCATTTAAATGTTATTATAGCAGAGTTTTTCTGCAGAGATACTTATGTTTAAAGCCATTAAGAGACGCTGTGACGCAGATTATTTCTCTCACTCTTGCAGAGTGTATCTTTATCATCTTGATACGTGAACTGGACTTTGACCAGATCTCCGGATCCTTCCCCCAAAAGACTTTTCCTGTCCTTCCATAACCGTGTGGATCCATTGAGAGTGTAACACAAAAACAAACAAAGAAGTAAACAACAGCTTGGATGCTACACTGTGTGCCAGCTAGGATAAAGGAGATGAGTGTGTGAGTCACCTAATCCCAACCACCTAAAATACCTGAGGACATGGCAGCCTGTGATGTGTGTCATCTACAGATCAGAATATGTCTGCAGCTTCCACCACCACGATTACCTGAACCGTTTATCATACGTGTTTACTGAAGCACCTGAAGCCCCCCCCCCGTACAGTGAAGACACATACCCTCCTCAGGTGCAGAGCTCTCAGCTGAGCTGTCTCCATCAGAGCTGCCGGACGCTGTTGCTTTATTAACCTTCTTCTTTGTGGCGTTCTTCTTCTCAGACCCTTTCCCTGGCTTAACCTTCTTCTTGCCTTTGGTGCCGCCCACCGTCCACTACACAAAGGAATGAAAAAAATACCAAATAATTGTAACTGGCCAAGAATTGTGATCTATTCACTTGAACCCAATAACAACAAAAGCAGTCTGACATGTTTAAACTGTATTTTTGACATTTTTTTACATCCCAAACCATAAAGAGTGAAGTCTGTTCATGCAAATACCAACGACCGTCGTACCTCGTCATCACTGTCAGATGTCTCTGAGTCTGTAGAAGCAGCAGGTTTGCTTACTGGCTCTTCCTGCTCACCTGAATCAACCCTCTTCCTCTTCGCCAACGACAACAGCTCCTGAAAATGAGAACACAGTGTTGTGGTTCAGGAAGAACATCCAGGGAAATCACAACTTTGTTCCTGTGACTGTAGCCTTGCTCATATGCAGCGTCATGGGTGGACATCTTTAAATACAGGTGTGAATAAACCCAAACTGCCTGGGATCCAATACCACAAGCCACACTCAGAAGTGAGATCCATGTGACCTCATGCACAGAGTGGTCGTGTTTAAGGGCTGACTGGCCAACTTTGCAATGTGCATATACTGGATCCAACCGCCCACACACAGCTATAGATATATACTAAGACAACAGTCTGATGGATGTACTTCACACGACACCACATCTCTTCCTGAATAGCAGTACAGGCAGGAACAAATGTGCATTTTTGTTTAGCAGGTAAAATTACATGTGAGCAAGGAAGGAAAGTCGTATCACAAGCGGCCATCAAAACACTTTCTGATGTTGGTGCGAGCAGCAATTAGTCCCAACTGGATTTCTGCTTTGATTTAAGACACCAATTCTGAACAGGGCATGAATACATGCACACACACAAAAGCAAGAATGTGAACCTACAGTAATATACCTCTCTGCTTGGAGAAAGTGGAAAAGCAGCAATCCACACTGATTCAGTGCAAAGTAGTGCATCAGCACTGATACTGGGCTTATTCGGCTAATCAAGTACCGGTTACGATGTAACTGATTCACATTAAAAACAGTTTCTCTGCATATTTCATTATAAAATTAAGTGTATTTGCTATGAGAAACACAGACTTCTGGTGTGTTGATTCAGAGTTAGTGCCACATTTCATCAGGTCAACATAGTGAGGTTTACAGATTTTAGATTTGGGGAAAAGGTGATCACTGGTATTGGATAGGTACTCTGTGTGGAAGAGTTGCAGCACAGGGAGAGAAAAAGTTAGGAACATTTAATACAGCAAACATCTGATATGTATAGCTGGTTTCATCAATGTGAACTCAAAACACAATCCTAGAGAAATGACCAGTTCTTAAGACTCCAAAACCTGCTGCTTTGAGCATCTTCCAGTCATCTGTTATTCACTACATGTGCCTGAGTTGTCTCTGAGCATCACCTGTTAAGAAGTGAACTGTCAGGTAATGGACATGAGAGTTTACTGGTGATCAGAGGACCAAACAAACCCACTAATGATTTGAGAAACCACCGGTGACTGGACTTTTCTCATCTCTTCTGGTCACCTGTTATTCACTGCGTGTGTGAGTTGTCTCTGAGACTCAACCGCTTCGCTGTGTACAATGGACATGGGGGTTTACGGGCGATCAGAGGTGTTGAAGCAGCAGCGCTGTGCAGCTCCACGGGGCTGACACGTTAGACTGTAAAGCTCTTCAGACAACTTGCCAGCGCTTGTTTGACAACAACACCGAAATAGCAGTCCGGCTAACTGACGTCACTGAGGAGATAAGGTTCGAGCTAAATCAAGTGCGGCGGCTCCACTACGGTTTCAGTTTGTGCAAACATTTCCCAGTCTCGTTTGGTCTAGAAGCCAACAAACAAATCCCTCAAACAGCGCCGAACAGCTCACTCCTCCAACCAGTACAAAAAAAAAAAAAGGCCCATGGCGCGGTATTTTCGTCACAACATAATACTAGCGTTGAGTGCATCTCTCGGAATGTAACCTTACAATTAGCATAACTTAGCTGCCTGACGCTACGGCACTGTTTTCTGTGCTGCCGCAAACACTTCACTCGGTGCTGGATAGCTCACAGAAACACACGAGAAAAACCTAACAATTGGTTTGTCTTTGGGAATGGTGTGTTTACTCAGAAAGGAGGAAAAGGTTGTGAATAAGACAGGCCTGCTCTCAGCGAAGCCAAACACAGCGTAGTCAGTTAGCATACATTAGCTTCACCTCAAACTACGGGCAACTTGAGACGCGATCACTTATATCAAAATCAAAAAATGCGCACCTACCTGATCTAAATTATCGTCGCTAGCACTGTCTTCAGAGTCAGAGTCAATCACGACTCGACCTTTCCGCTTCTTTACATTCACCATGATTAGCTGCACGGCTAACCTGCTAGCTACCTCTGTGTCGTCTAAATGTTTGAGGCTAGCCGTTGCTGCTACCTAGCTAGTTGGCTCTGCAGTCAACCACACAAAGGCACTACTGAGCATGCGCGTCCTTATTGATACTGTGATTACCGCTGGATTTTACATCCCTCACAGTGGAATAAAAATCAAATTTAAGCTTGTGCTTCTTGTATGATTTTATTAATTAGTGAAAATTGAGAAAATGTCAGAATGACTGCGACAGTTAGCTGAGATAGGAACTACATATCTAAAGTGAGCGTGCAAGTCCGGACACCGATGTTTGGTGCACTAAAGCTACATTCAAGGCCCACGACGAATCAACCTTTAGCTGTTGTGCAGCTGTGTGTTACTGTCGTCCATGTGTTTCATTTCTGTGAGAATGTGTCCTGAACGCAGCCCAGGTGCTTCAGCTGGGTTTCCTGTGTGGACCCGGACAACCTTGGATTTTTAAGCGAGTGCACACGAACGGTTTATAGATTGTTTGTAATTTACAACAGAGCTATAAAGAGATATATTCATGTTGTAGTCAACCTTGAACACGGACAAAGTCCTGCAAACCGGGACCGCATGCACGGAGTAAGTGGAAACAGATTGTGTTAAACCAGCCGTGTGTTCAACGTGTCATATCTTCAGAATAATGTAAATCCTCTTCATTGTAATGTTTGGTAACACTAGCTAGCTACTCCTTAAACAGGCTGTAACCACTGTCTCATTAGTGTTGTCCTATAATTAACTTATTCCAGGTGTCAACATTAAGATAAATCCAATTCAGAAGCAACTGCATATTCTTTAAGTGTGAATTTAATTTTTACAGTATAATCAGTTTTTCAGCAAATACATACCAATATCATTTTATTTTTCATCAGAGGAGAGAGCTGGTATACACAATAAGGAGCAAAGAGACACGAGTCAGACACACAATGGATGACACATGAAGATTTATTAATACTAACACACATTTCAAGAGGACATTGGTGTAGCTCAAGAGCTTAGCAAGCAACTAAGTCGAAAAATAAAATAATTAATACAAATGACCATAAGTGAAGAAAATAAGCAAAACACAGAT
This sequence comes from Seriola dumerili, assembly GCF_002260705.1. NCBI lineage: Eukaryota > Metazoa > Chordata > Actinopteri > Carangiformes > Carangidae > Seriola > Seriola dumerili. The sequence continues at coordinate 310,801 of NW_019175066.1, forward strand.
CATATTGATCACAGATTATAAAGGTAAGATATTCCTTTATTATCCCACAGTGGGGAAATGTGCAGCGTTACAGACTGTGAAATGACAGTAGCAAGTAATTAAAAAAGATAAATGATATAATAATATAATATGTACAATTTGACATTAAATATAACAAAGCACACAATAATAGCAGCAGATAAGTGATATATATTTATAATATATATACTTTCCTTCATTTGATTCTTTCTTTAAATCCAAGAAACCTAATATTGGTTATTCATTATCACCCTGCAACTCGTGTGTTGACACCACTTTCCCATGTGATGTATCCCAGCAGTGAATCATCCAGATCAACACTGAAATGTCTCTGCCAAAGATCACACGTCTCCCTTCACTGAGGCTGCTGAGCTCCATCCACCAGCAGCAGCTGCTCCTCCCCTCCATCACCCCCCTCACTGTGCCCAGAAGAGCTGTGATCCAGGGTGAATACCGACGGCCCGGACAGCCCAAAGAAGACAAGTTTCCATGGCAGAAGATTAAGTTTGACTTAACGAAGGGTTTGGAGGGAATAAAGAAGCATTTCACGCTGCTGAAATCGGAGTTCTCTGACCGCTGGGTCGGTCCAGAAGGAAAACCAATAGTTGAGCACATGCTGGAGCAGAACAGAGTGGTGTGGGAGTTCAGAGGTCCAGAGAGCCTGGAGCAGTGGACGGTGTCCTCAGACCGTGAGATAGGAGGACAGAGTGAAGTTTACTTGAAGCTCGGCAAAAACAATAATACCTGTTTTCTGTACGGGACTCTGAGCTCAACTCCTCCAAGAGACGGAGAAACACGCTACAGTGGATACTGCACCATGCGTTCAAAACAAGCACTGGTTAGTAGTGTTTTTGATTTCTAGATTTTATATTCACTTAATTGATTAAATCCGGGGTCATAGCTATGACGAGGGCTGAGCTCACGTCCTCAGTATTTTCTCTGGAATTGTGGAGGAGTTCAACAACCAGGGAGATGTTGTAAGAGGCTGATTTCACAACTCACCAAAATTTTATTCTCGACCATCGGAAAGAAATCTTTGAAAAGAGACTTTGCAAAATAAAATTTACAGAAAATGTAATTGTTTTTTCTTACATTATTTTATTTTTGAGTTGTGTGATGCTGCATTTGCTTGTAGCTGGGAAATGTTTCAATTCTAGTAGAAAATTCCAGGAAATATTTCAGTATTTATCCATTAATCTACCAATTTAAATTACATTCCTAATACAGATAATACCAGACTAGTTCCTGCTCCTCCTCTGTGGTTTATTGGTGTAAGTTTGTATTGGAATGAAAACCTGTTGACATCCAACATGTGGAAATTCTTAACTGTTCTTAAACTGATATTGGTGGTGGTTAGATGACTACAACACGTTCTGTCCCTCCCAGGCTTCATTTGATAGGAAGATGCACTACGACTGGTCCAGCTTCAACACCCTGCACCTGCGTGTACGCGGTGATGGCCGTCCATGGATGATCAACATCGCAGCAGAGACGTACTTCTCTCACCAGAAAGACGACATGTACGGTTACTTTCTGTATACCAGAGGAGGACCCTACTGGCAGGACGTCAAGGTATAACATCTTCAGCTAAAGATATTTTAAAGCCTGTTAAAAAAAAAAAAAAAAAAAATACAGGAACCTTTTCTTTCAGGAATAAAAAGCGATTCTAATTCTTGTGTTACATATTTACAGATCCCTTTCTCCAAGTTCTTCCTTTCACATCGTGGGAGGATACAAGATGATCAGCATCCTCTCTGGCTGGACAAGGTAGAGCTGAGCAAATTCATAACTGCACCAAATACAGACTGGAAATAAAGATATTTTAACCAGTTCACTGTTTTTATTTACAGATTAACACCATTGGATTTACCCTGGGAGATAAAGCAGACGGTGCGTTCCAGCTGGAGATTGATTTCATCGGCGTCTGCAAAGATTACGCTCACACTGAGGAGTTCGCCTACGAGGTTTACAAGAGGAATCCTGAAGTTTGAACGCAGCTCTTACGACACTGCAGATGAACTGAGAGCTGCACTCCTACCAAACAAAGTACTGGGACACATCACTGTCATACATGACTCCTCTGTATGAGTCTGTTAAAGGTGGTCACCTGTAACTGAGTAACTGAGTCAAACATTTGTTGTACGGTAAGAAGGAGGTTCTTCATCCAAGAGGACAAACTGATACTTGGAGCTTGCTGAAGATAAAACAGTAGGACAGGACATTAACTGAGGCAGTTGCTGCTCCATTCACAGCAAAATCAAGTGGTTTCCAATTCCTGTATTTGTGACATGTTCCATTAACAATAAAAATATTTCCTGAGTAAATTCTGTAAAATTGTGCCACAGATTCTGGTAGAAAATCAAATATTACAACACCACACTTTGTAAAACTGCAAAAAACTTATTTGGAGTGCAGACAAAATCTGTTGCATCATTTTTCCAAGAAAATGTTAAAACCAAAACATTAAATATTCAGCAGAACAGGACATCACTTCTCTACGCATCTAAACACTTCAGAGCCAAAACTGTTGCAAATCTAAAATACTGGATGGTAGATTAGATTTGAATATCGGTTGGGATTGTTGTAAATTACATTTTGTCAGTAAAGTAAAAAAAACAGTAAAATAACTTCCCGTCCAAAACCACAATTAGTTTTTACATTTATAACGTTTAAAGGTGCTCTAAGGTTTTTTTTGTTTTTGGACTGAGATAAGAGCCAGTCCAGCTTTGCCAGCGCTTCCAGTCTTTATGCTAAGCTAGGCTAATTGCCCTCTAGCTCCAGCAGCCCTAACCCTAGCATAAAGACATCTTTGCTAACTCTCAGAGAGTTTCTGTCCCCACCCTCGTGTTAAGGACGTAGGAATAATGTATTTGATTCACTAACATTGTTTTCTGGCATGTAACAGGCATTCCAGCCTCACAGGGTTGTTACTGACGCTTGTGCTTATTTCAAAAACAAATGTGCATCATGTTGTTCTCTCCGTTACTCCACCCAAACTGTAAGTAAACATCAACACCCAGCCGTCCAATTGGCACCATGCTGCACTTTATTAATGTATGTGTCAAATCTAAAATACTGCACAGTAGATTACATTTTGAATACTAGAGAAGCTTGTATATTTTCTAATACGAGAGAAATGAGCTGCAGACAACGAAATATTTACAAAGGAACAGGCTGTACAAACATCTACAAACAAGCGCAATATTACTACATCATGACGAGGCCTCTTCTTGCCCCGAGCATATTCTCCTTCTTCTGCTTCCTGTCTTCCATGTGTCTTGTTCTCCTGTGCTCCCTGAAGTAAGATACAGGAACATGTAAGAGACAGATGTTCTGACGGTTAAAACTGTTTTGATTATTGATCAGTTTAATTTTAGACCTTACCTCGTTTGGACTTGGTGCTGTTTATAATTTTTCTGATGTGAGTTGGAGATCAGAGACTTGTTTCCTGTCGTTGCTGTGTTTTCGTTTGCGTCTCCAAAGGGCTTCAGTTTACCTTAAAAAATTAAATAAAAGAAACCTTAGGGGACTGTTTGTCTGATACTACAGTATATTCAGGTTAAACAGGGAAACTGAAAAGCATTTGTACCTTTATGAGGCTTGTAGGTGAGGGGACGAGACAGACTCGCCTTCAGATCAAAGCTCTGCTTCTTCTGAGTTCCGGGAGTCATTGAAGTGCTCGTGTTGCCGGTGAAAACAAACGGCCCTTTTGGAATTCAGGGAAAGATTTTAATTACTTAACTAAATTAATCTATGCAGTGATACACGTCTAAATTAAGACGTTATTTTGAGGATTTAAGGTAAAAGTACCTGGAGTTTTTGTGGCAGAGACAGTTGAAGTCTTGACATTGTGGGGCTTGACTGCGTCTGGGGCCTGTGTTTGTGGAGTGCTCGAGCTCACACAGGGGGACATGCGCGCAGGCGTCTTCACCAAGGACCTCTTATACTCGTTGTCCCGAGTGGCTTCTGAGAAGCTGCACACAAACACACGTGGTTGCTGCAGTGTCACAATAACCATGAACGTTAAAAGCAAGCTACAATTTCTCCATTAACTAGCGTAAATAAAGCTTCACCGGCCGTCGGTGCCACTTCCCCAACTCGGCAGGCAAAACAAGAACAGCTGTTTACTGAAGTTGCTACTTAACAGCTGTAATGTAACAGCACTTGGCTTCTCCTAGCAGAAGCCTGAGGAGGAGGGGGTAACTCACCGGACATTGATCCTGCGAGTGGAAAGGACAGACGGTCTGAAGAGTGCATCTTCCTTCCCAGCAGGTTTATTCTGCGGAGCTTTACTCGCCGAGAGCAACGTGTGTCTGCGTTTGTCTTCAGCTGGTCTCTTATTCACCAGAGCAGGACTGAACATGGAAGCACGGCTCTGATTCACCTTCTGTACAATAGAAACGTATTCATCATTAACTTCACTCTGGAAGTGATCAATATACTGCAGCTGTAGTTATGGATGTTGAACACTCATTTTCTGCTGTTTGGAGTCTCTGAATCAAACAGACACAGGACGTGTTGGAAGCTGAGCTGCCACTAAAGTTTGCTCGGTTTGTTTTATGATCCATCTGATGTCTAAAATCCTTCACCCTGTTAAAATAAAGCTAAAAACGACCAAAGTATATTGTAAAATGTGGCTTAAAACTGGATAAAGGTCCATTTTCAGTCTGGTTCTGGAAGACAACCACGGCGCTCACGCATGTGCGAAGGGGATATGACGCCACTGACACGCAACCAAATCAAACGGACCATCACCTTGATTCTCCAGGGCTGAAAATTGCTGGAAGCATTTGAGATCATTTTTGTTCCCAACAAAATAAACAGGAGATGATACTCACTTGGGTTTTGCCGTCAACCTGCTGCTGTTTAGTTTTGTCTGAAAGCATCTGAAAAAGAAGATGGATGGAAGATAAGAACAAAAACAAGTTCACATAAAGTTTAAATTTAAAGTTTTCTGAATGCAGACAGTACAGAAGCTTCTGAGTACCTTCACTTCTTTAACTGAATTTCTGAAGGTCTCTATCTGCTTGGTCTTCCGCTGGACATACGTGTCAATGGACTCCATCTTGTTAAAATGGGCCTCGTGGAGTTTTTTGAAGTCTAAAAAAACAAAACAAACAGAATTTACAAAAAAGATATTTAAAGAGATTTAAATAGAAAAGCACATCCTGACTGTCATGTGGTGTCTCAGGAGGAGACTGAACGGGAGGGAAAAACAAAAAAGGAGAACTTACTAGGGGTGACGGGCTTCAACAACTTTTTCTTCTGCTGGAGTCCTTGGTGACGAGGGATTTTACCAGCTTTGGCCACCTTTCCTGCTTTTTCTGGACACATTTAAAACTTGTGTGAAATTAAAACATAAATGATCATAATTTTGTGTTAAAGTAAAGAATCTGTGAAGCATTATATTTAGCTCAAGAGGGAACAGGCTATTCAGCAGTAGAAATAAACAGTTCAAAGTTTGCCTGCTCTTTCCCCAACAACGACACTAACCTGCATCACCATTCACAGGTGCTTCATCCCTGATGTAAGCCTCCTGCTGCTGCTGCTCACTGCCAGTGGCTTGGGGCTCCTTAGGAAGCTCAGTGTTGGTATCATAAGCATCTTTGACAAAAGACACTTTTCTCTTCTTTGCGCCCCTGGTTGATGCAGATGCAGCCACTTCAGTGTCGCCCTGAAAGGAACAACAGTTGTTTAAGTCTCCAATCCTCCTGAATACAAGGAATTGATGCTGCAACACAGCAACTCTTTGAACAGGGATCCTGTAGTACCCACTGTGGATATTTCTACCAATCAGATGTGGGGTTGCATATGCACAGAAACATGCGCTAGGATACAATAGTTTTCATATAAAAAAGGTGCTTGTTAGATGCGGTTTAGTTCTGTTACTACCGTGTATTTGTGTTGGGTATATTGTGGTGTGTAATACCTCTGCAGCACTTGGAGGTAACTCAGTCTCTGTTGCAGTATCAGAGATTTTCCTCTTGATGTTGTTTCCTTTGCCTCGACGTCTGTTCACAAACACATCGGTTCTGGAAACTTCTTCCTTGCGAGTTGAATCTTTATTTTCCTGATCACTGCTTCGTCCTGCGTTTTCGTCTTCTTGAACATCAGTTTCACCCTCATCATTCCTCTGTAAAACAAGAAAGATGTTCACTTAAAAAAATCCCGTTGCTCGAGACTGATCCTACAACAAAACAATACCATGGACCAGGAGTAAGTTACCTGCTCTTCCTCCTTGTTCTTTTCTTGTTGGTAATGCTGCTTGATCATTTTCAAGAGCTTATCAGCCTGTTTAGGAACACAGACATGCTAGTTTAGTTGAGTGAATTCTTCCCAAATACACACATGTGTAAACGTTAGCTTACAGTACACGCCCAATCCAGCTACCGTTCAGAAAAACATCCTAACTACTGGTAAGTTAATTTAAAAAGTGCAGCTCCATTACCTTCATGTTTGCTTTAAGTCCAAGCTCCTTGGCAAGGCTTCGCAGCTCTGCATATTTCATCGAGTCCAAATCCATCTCGATGTGTTAGTTTAGTCCGTTTAGTGAAAAGAAACGAGCATACACACGGTTCGTTTCTCTAACACAGTTTCATCTGTTGCGGCGCCGGACCGTTAAAACTGCCTCTGATTCAAAACACAGCAGCTGCAGCTTTTTGATTGGCTCCTGGGGCGGGACCGGATGTGCGTCACAGCCAATCAGAGGGAACATGCCTTTATAATGTTACTCTCGTTGTCACTTAACGTTTTCGCTTGAATTTCATTTCGACGCTTAAGATGACTTTTTTTAAAATCATTATTTTGGTAAAATCTTAATTAGTATTAATTTGCTTGATGGCGTCAAGTGTTTACAACGAATTTTCTTTAGCAGTACGTGTTATCCGGCATTTCTCACGTACGTCCAGAAGGGGGCAGTGTTTCGCCGAGCAAACATCACAGAAAGAGGTGAAGAAGAGGGAATATACTTCCTGCTTTCTGGTCCAGAGTTCAAACTCTCAGGCGGGACAGTCAGCAAGTCCGACTCCGTAAAACTTCAGCAACATGGAATATGATGAGAGCCTCTTAATGCAGCGTTTTGACGATTTTAAACTGATCACAGAGGCACGACACGAGGAACAGATGACTCTCCACTGCGCGCGATGTAACACCGTCCTGGGGGACTCCTTCAGCGTCTGTGGGGAGATTAAATGTATGGACTCTATTATGTGTCTAAGTAAGTTCACTTCATCTCTCGACGGTTATTGCCGACTCAGGAAGTAATACAAGAATTGTTCGCGTGTTTTAGATATTGAGAATAACGCTCATGTTGGTAATGTCACCTGTTGTGTGTGTGTGTCCCTACTGTTTGTCTAGTGACTGTTGACCTTATGGCGGCCCTGAGGTGCAAGACTGAACACTTCACGAAACACATTAAAGCAGTTAATTATGACATTTTGGAAATTAAGAAAATAGAGAAAAGTAGCATTTCATAGAACAGATTAATGTGTTTGGACAAAATCTTAACTCAATATCCACCTATGAGCTTTTTCTGGACCTTTCCACCACATCACATGGTCTACCTAAATGATGCAGCTCAGCTAGTTAGTTGGTTGTTATGGAGATTACACATGATTTCTAACACTTAGTGGTCTCCATGACAACTGAGCAAGACTTAATGTTGCATTTGAAAGCTTTATAAATGTCTTTTTGTATTGACAGCATGTTGTTCAGTTTGTGTGTTGCAAGACTACTGCTCATTATTAATCACAAAAACTGCTATTAGTATCTTTTTAATGATTTGGTGATTTCATCATTCAGGCAATTTTGAAATTTACTAAATTTTGTATGCTAGTCTTACAATAATTCATTGTGATATATATATAAAATACTACAGTAGGTATACATGTGCACACATGTTGACATTGCGCTTGTCTCCCTCCAGGAGTAACCAATGATGTGGTCATCAGTGATGCAATGGAGTCAGGGCATACAGGGGTAATGGCTAATTGGTGAGTGAAAGCAGCAATTGTATGTTTGTTTTTGACACCCTCACAAAACTATTTTTATGAGTCTGTGGGTGTATGGATCTGTTTCTGGAAATCAGAAGTCACATGCAAACCTCTGTCCTTCACCGGCACCCACAGGTTACTGACTGTCATCGAGGACCATGTTTTTTGTCAGTTTGTTGTACGCTGGTGACTGAAAGGTTTCTATTTGTTGTCACTGCTCTTGTTTATTTTCAGCATCTACAGTTCTCTAAAATGCTGCGGCTGCCGCTGTGCTGTGGGCCGAGTTATTCACTCAGCTCCGCCACGTTTGGACGTGACTCGCTCCCTCTTCCTCCTCTACAAAGCAAACATCAGTTGGTAAGCCCTGCCGCTTCTGCTGAGCACACAACCATATTGGCTTTTTGTGTACAGGTCACTGCTGTCTGGAGAGGCTAAAAACAAACAGGTGCCTTGTGAGTGTTTATCCATTAAATGAATTGATTTTTTTAAAGCTCAGGTTAGAGATGAAACATATTTCTTTTTGCTTTTTGCTTTCTTTCATACTAGTATGAAACCACTGTCGTCTATATTAATTGATCCTTTAAAACTCTTTTCTTCTTCTTTCTCTGTGCAGTTACATCCTCAACAACAGCTCAATGGTGAAAGCATCCACACTCACATTTGATATGAAGCCTCTCAGAGAAAAGATGAATGAGGTGAGACAACAAAATCTAATATTGTGTTTATTCTGATGTGTTTAATACCGAATGTACAAATGCAACAGCTCAGTTTGTTCTTCTGTCAGTACTGTAGTGACGCACTGACTTGTTCTAGGTTAATTAACTCTGCATACTCTGGACATTTTTATAACGCTAATTAAAAAATTGTAGATATTATCTATGAATAGATAATGAAGTTTGAAAGAATGACAGGTGGGTGGCGCCAGAGATCTGAGGCCAAAACACGTCAGACTCGACATTCCAGCAAATCCAGTTGCCATGATTTTGCAAAGTTTAACTGGACAAAGAGCAACAGTGTATAAACTTCCAGGAAGGAAGGATGAATGTGACTGGGAAAAAAAAAAAAAAAAATGCTTTTTAATGAAAAAACAAATTTGTTCTTCCCTTTCGACGGCAGGTGAAGCAGCAGTTTGAGGCTCAGTTGGATCTGATTTCACGCGTTAGGAGCAGACTGTCGGACAGGAGTGAAACCAGTGAACTGGACAAGTAGTCTAGACTGTACCTTGTCCTGCGGGACCATGTGCTCTTCAGTCTGCTGCCTCCTGTAGCGTTTGTGTTTTATGTTGTAATGTTTTTTTATGTTTTCATTAAATGGTTTTTGGTGATGCAGACATTGATGTGTCTGTTTATGTCCCTGCAGCTGCCACACTAATCCATTTTTAAAGGATTCTGGCTTGTAATTTTTAGACTGAGATAAGAGCCAGGCTAGCGTTGCTCCTGCTTCCAGTCTTTATGCTAAGCTAGGCTAATTGCCCTCTAGCTCCAGCAGCCCTAACCCTAGCATAAAGACATCTTTGCTAACTCTCAGAGAGTTTCTGTCCCCACCCTCGTGTTAAGGACGTAGGAATAATGTATTTGATTCACTAACATTGTTTTCTGGCATGTAACAGGCATTCCAGCCTCACAGGGTTGTTACTGACGCTTGCTCTTATGCCAAAAATGATAACGTGCATCATGTTGTTCTCTCCATTACTCCACCCAAACTGTAAGTAAACATCAACACCCAGCCGTCCAATTGGCACCATGCTGCATTTTATTGCTGAATTTCTGATACAGATTCATTTTTTTCTTTTAGTTAATACAAAACCAGACAAGAGGCTCACACATAATAAGCATGCCCACTTCCTCCGTCTGGAGTGCATAGTTTCTACACAGTCCACCTCCTCAGTGGAAAAGTTGATTAACAAAGTAATGTCATTAATCTTCTTACCTAGGCTTTTGTGTTTTCTTTTTTTTTTTTTCATGGGGAACAAAGGTTGGTCAGTGTTTTTCAGCTGCACTGTGGCAGTTCTGCCAGGGCCATGTTTGACACAACAGACAGTGAGAGCAGAAACACTTCAAACTGCTCTCCACTACTTCTTTTTTTGGTGCTGTTTAGTCTGTAAAAACCACAACTGATGATCAAAGCTACTTCAACATGCTTGTTGTCGTGTCAATCAACCGTCCCCAAGTTGTCACCTTGTCACAGAACATCTGATATGAACATTTCAATATCCTAATTACACCCATTCACATTACAAAGTTGGATTATTGCATGCAATACAAATCATTCATTATTCTGCTAAGTCATGCATATTTTTTAAACCCATATATTCATGTTGCTAGACGCCTATTTGCTTATAAACTGTGATTATAAATCCCCACAAAGAGCATTACAGGGTTTTTAGAACACATTATTCAAGACAGGATGATGGTGATGATGATGATGACAATGATGATGATGATGGTGCAAGTCAGTACATAGAGAGAAAGTGCTTTTCAAACAAGTGTCAAGTTCGTTCAGTAAGTACTTTGCAGCCACAGAGTTACTGAAAGCCTATGTTTCTAAAGGAAGGGGTTCAGTGGATGTAAAATGCTACAAGTGTTAAAATGTAAAGCATCTCTCATGTACTGATCGGTTTAGATTATTGTTTTTGTGCTGAAAGAACACGAGGCAGGGAAAATAGTCTCTGAAAAATATAAGTATTTAGTTAAATTTGTCAGTGTAATACCGTTATGCTACAGAAGTCCTCACACCTTGTTCTGCAGGACGTTTCCCAAACCTTCAGAAGTGATACTGTATTTTAAAACCATTTTAAAACCAAATATTATACCACTCCCCAAAAAAGTGACCAATGGATAAACAGCTACCATAGGCATAAAAAGGGGGGGGGGGTCCTTTTAACACATACACCCTGGCACTAAACTCATGCATTATAGTAGGTTATTGCTTCTAAAACTAATCAAATACAATTTTATGGATTGAAATATAACGCTCTGAATCCCAAAACTATGAGGTATTATGTACAATACAATGTCATGGTGAGATCTTAATTCTAGGACTAAAACACCACGTTGGATCTCTACCAATCAGATCCAAATCTAGGATTAATTACACTCTTAATATAGTGTTTCTCTGAAGGTTTCTATCATTGTCACGTTTGAGACTTGTCTCTTGGGAGCCTCTTGGATGTCTCTTCTCTACCTAACTCTTTGGATGCTTGAGAGTGCACGAGTACATTTTAGAATATCTCTTCAGCTTTTTTTTTTTTTTTTTAAAGATAAGAATCTTAAGAACCTACAGCAGGTCTGTTAGAAAGCACTAACTTATACTGAGAATATACGCCTATGTGAATCAATACTTTATAACTGCATATCCTGATTGTGTCACACTTCAGTTAATGTTTTCATTACACGACCTAGACATGGAGTAAAGGAGGAGATCTTGCATTAGTCTAAGATTTGAGGGCACAGCTGTATCTAGATGTGGTGGAGTTAAGGGTTTAGTACGTCAGTCTACCACCCTTTAATTTGACTGAAATGGATTCCACGGTTTCGAGCTCCAGCTTAGTCTAGAAATCGGTTTCATTATTCTTCATGAAGCAAGCATCACTACTGGTCATGCATGGCTACTATAATGTTGGCACCACAGTCCCGCTAAATAAGCTAATGCACGAGTCTATACATATCTTAATGGAAGACATTGGTGATTTTGTTGCTTTCAAACAACTTGTCACTTGTTTATACAATATACAGTTTGGTCAACAACATGACAGTTAAGATCAAATATTGCACAAATCCCGGAAAATGTGATTTTTTTTTGTATAAATCATGTAAAAATGAACAAGGAAAGGTGGAAAAAATGATACCAGGGTTTCCCTCAGATAAGGACAAATACATGGTTAATTAAAGCTGCTATTTCAGCTCAATTTACTGGACACATCGAAACAGCAGATTAGAGACAAAACGTGGTGTTTTCACTTCATTTCTGGATGATTTTGTCTCGTGGTTCATGGAACAAAAGGAATCAAAATGGTCAATTCTGTCTCTACTGCCATCGTGTTAAAATGGTCTTGATATATCACGTATATGATTTCAAAACATGAACTAATGAGAGCTAATGTTAAAGCAAGAAAAGGATAAAATAAGAATATACGCAGGAGGATGTTAAAGGGGGAAAAGACAAAAACCTTAATGAAGAGTATACTACGGGAGGGAAACTGGACTAGATTTTCATAATAAAAGACCTACTTTAAATACTATAAATTGCCAATTTTTTGGGGTTAAGTCACAAGGGAAATATCTGCAATTCTGTCTCTACGTGCAGTTTGTGAATAAAGCTGCAGACTTGACGAAGGAGAGCACTACAAATCCCAAATGCTAAAAATGAGAGCATGGAGTAAAAATACGATCTTGTGACCTTCCTTTAGAACAGATGCAAAGGAGACCATAGTTTGAGTGAGACAGTGTTTTTTCCCAAAATGTCTGAACTGAAAGTAAATGACGGTGTGCATCCTGTGCTTGCGGGCTGCTTGGTCTTCTCCTATTCACCTGTTGACACCCTCACTAACTAATCCTCTACGACTAAAACCAAATTCATCCAGGAACTATATATATAAAACTGCTGTGGTGCTTGACAACCATTTAGCTACTTGTACTGATCGCACTCCCTTTCACTCCTGTTGGACTTGTTATGACAATGAGGTAGTGCAAAAGAACAAAAAAACAAAAACACACCCTATGAGTCTAATTCAATCACAAGCCTTGATCTTTGCTACAGTATCTTGTGTCTTTACTTTCTTCCCAGACACCAGGAGCACTTAGTTTGTTCATTATCAAACTGCTTTGATCTTATTACAGCGAAAGTGGGGATTTTTTTTTTTTAGCTACTACATTTACATGCAGCCTGAAAAGAATACAACCCCAATCTGACTGAAAACGCCCAAAACATGGAGACTTTCAGACACATACAGCCAGTGCAGAAACTCCATGGCTTTTCAGCCAGCGTCAGGCTACATGTAGACATAGTCAGATTGTGTGTGGTGGAAGTCAGACCAGCCCAAAATCTTGGATGTTGTCCTCACTGACGATCAAGCTGCAGAAACAGGCCAGGCCGAGAGGGGATGCCGTGGAGGAGAGAGGGCCAGTGTCCCAGCAACAGCAGGAAGGAGGGCGCCCGAGTCCCAAAACCCCAAAAGAGGTCATCTTCCCACTGACTCCTTGTTCTTTACCTCCACAGGTCTGGGTGGTGGTGGGAGTGATCCATCAATGGTGCTCAGGTTGATCTGAAGGGAAATGTTCCTCCAGACTGGGCTTCATCTGGTTTCCCAACTGCATTCACTGGGAAACCCATCCTAGAATTAAAAATGCACATTATTTGTATTTTACTCTACTGTTCTGTTTTAATCTGTAAATTTGAAGTTGTCTCATCTAAAGCTGAGCAACTGAGGGACTAGGCTACGTTATAATCACATCTCCCTATTATTTTTTTCAATTAACCTTTGGTCTATAAAGTGTCAGAAAACATCTTGCAATTTCCTGAAGCCCAAGGTGACGTCTTCAAATGTCTCCTCATGACCAACCAACAATCCCAAACCCAAAGATAATAAATATACAGTGATATAAAACAGAGCTAAACAGCAAATATTTACAGTGGAGAGCTGGGGAAGGTTTAGGTTGAAAAATGACTTCAGCAACAAATCAATTATCAAAATGATTCATGTCAATTTTCTGTTCTGGTTTCATCGCTGCCTTAGACAAACCCTGGACTTTGCTCTGTGGATGCACATTAATGCAAATAACTCCTCAGACAATATGACAGAGCTCTTTATGATTTAACTGGAATATGGAGACATGCACATAAACACAGTGTAACCCAGTGACATAATAAATTCAGGTGTATGATGCTTTGACTTCCAGCTAAGGGAGAGAGTTGTCTTGCTTTGGTGATAGAGACTTTACTGACCAAAAATAACTGAAATAGCAGAATACATATTCAATTTCTGGATGCGTTCAGCCTTTAAACTACCGTGGCAATTTCCTAAATGAGAAAAACGTTTAAGTTAAAGCTGCTAAGTACAAAGCACACTGACCTTGGTGTGAGTTGGTCCGAAATGGTGCAGAGATATTTCGGCTGTGGTCTGAGCTGCAGCTGCACACAATGGTAAACAAAAGCCAGGGGGGGTTCTTCCTCTACAGTGACACATTTAGGTCCCCCGAAGTGGACGTATGCCGGGTTTATCTGTAAAGAGGGACCGCACCGGGTGACGACACATTTAAAAAAACAATAAACCGAAAACCTCCGGGGGCCTTCTCTCCCCCGCCCCCGCCCCCGCCCCCCCACACGCCGGAGAGGAGAGAAGAAGGTCCCCTCGTCCCCTTCTCCGCACACCCTCCGCTCTACGCCATTTTCGCTCTGCTACTACGAGCCAAAGGAACAGCGCGATTGTGCCGGAGACCTGTCAATCAAAGTTAACGCCCGCCCCGGAAGTACTTCTTCTTTTCTCCCAACGGTCATCAAGCAAACTAACTAACCGCCAACAGAACTCAAGCAAGACAAGAATCAACAAAAAAACCCGAAATAATAAATCTATTTTAAGTAAAAGGGGGAAAATTTAAGTAGAAATATATAGAAACTAACACTAACATGTATTTAAGTATCAAAACATTAACTTATGTGTGAAAAAGTAAGCTAAAGAGGTCTGTCAGTTTTATGCTAGGTGGTCTCGCTATCTGCTCCAAATTAGTGCTGAATGAACAATTAACTGAGTAGTTGCTCAACATGAAATTAAATATACATTTATCATTATTTAAAAGCAGACATGTTAGACTATTTGTCTACCACATTTCTGATTTACTTATTGATTTACTGACTAAATTAATCATTAACCTAATTACTATGGACAAACATATCAATTAATGGAAATAACTGTTAATTGTAGCCCTAATCTAATTCAATCACATTTGATAACTTTGTTTTTCATTTAGTGTCTTATTTTGCTAAATTCACTACTTAACAGCTGCAGAACTTTACTAACACATGGGTGAATAAAATCTTTGGCATTATTTAACATTCAAGGGACTAAAGGTAGAATATTGAAAAACTTACAAATTTCATTTATGGTTTCACCTACATGTTGTCCTTGTCATTCAAAATTTCTAATGAAGTCACTTTACACTGTAATCGTAGTACAGTAGTAAGTAAATCATCTTAAATGTGGTGGCTTAGGCAAAGGTACTAGTAGGCCTACTTAAGTATGATAGTGCTGGTTTAATTGATGAATATTGGCATTGGTTCACATTTGTTATATATTGAGTCTTTATTTTTTCAAGCTGGATTTCTCAAATCCACAATAAAAATGACAGATTTTAGTTTAACCCTCTGACTTGGACCTCATGTTAATTTATACTATCAACTTAATAAATGTGGATACAAAAGTACATTAAAAAAACACAAAAAAAAAACACAGGCCCTCACCAAACTACAATAACCTCCCAATAAAAGACACAAAGAAAGCATGGCACTTATTTTATTCAAATCAAATTCATGAATCACTTTGATAATACCTAGACCAACATCACATTACATATGAATCATATCTGATTGATAATCACATAATGATTGACAAAATGGTTGAGCTTAATTTTCTGCACTCACTTTCCTGCTGGAGGGTGTTCTTGTAATGATTTAACAAATTCACATTAAAGATTAAAGGGTCAGACATTTCCACTCCAATTCATGTAGACTAGCCTGTACAGAAAATATATATTAACGCATTTGATTCTCTTTTATCAGATGGAGCTAGTCAATGGCAAAAGAAAATGCACAACAAATGTCGATCAGTGCATAAAACAAAAACATTTTTTCTTTGCCACAGCAAGACTGATCATATAGACAGAGGCATAGCACGTTATTGTGAGTTTACCTGGTCTAAGTCTACAAACTAACCGTTCCACAGCCCAATTTCCACCACAGGACCTGACACTGTTAGCCAGGGCTTTATTATGTCTCATTCAGGGGGGAAAACTTTTTAAAGCAGGCCACAGTGGCAGTTAAATCCTTATACCATTTTGCAAACGTACCATTTTTACCTCTCAGAACAGGTGCAAGGGAAGACTTACATGCTAGTTAAAGAGATGGTAGCATTTTGTGTGAATTTTTCCTTCTAAACACCACAGTTTTAGTTGTAAATGAATAACCGGTTCTTAAAATACAATATTATAAACACAATGACTCAGTGATGTCCAACAGGCCTCAGGGGGTTACTGCCTTTGAAAGAAGGTCAAACTTGCTTTGGTTTTAGTCCAACAATTGAAATAGGTAATTACAATCAACTGGAAGTAGCTAGGTTAACCCATGTGAAAAACAAAACACAAACATGGCCATTGGTTCCTGTTTACTGTTGAGATAATAACTCACAAAGGAGAACCAAAGCCATGGCACTTCAGTGAGTAAGGTCCTGCTTTGCTTCAAGGGACAAATTTAGGGCTGGCTGGTCTGACTTGCTCTGCCACAAGTCAAAGAAAAGGAGTCATAAGATCATGTTAGCATTAAAAACACTGTCTGTTTTGAAATGGAATCACACATCTTACAAGTTTCACTTGGAACTATTGCATATTTGTACAGACAAAGACACAGCAGCATGTGCTAAATATTCATGGAACAGTATGAGTGAACTTGCTCACTGCACTAGTGAAAAGCTTTACCATACTGTACTATAAATCATATTTATGTGAAAAGTGGAACAGCAGTGGCACCAACTGTGACTCTCTACAAGTTTTCTAATAAATAATGTTACTTGGAAATACATAGCGACATTGCATAAAACAACCCAAGGCACACAACTTTTCCCTTTGTTTACAGAGCAGTGCAAAGGTAGAAACTCAAGATCTATGACATTATCTACGTAATGCTTGGTCTGACAGTGTGTACTCAGTGTGTGGGCCACAGCAGCCTGCTGAGAAGCTGGATGAGGTTGTGTCCTGACATCAACTGACTTGTTGAAGCTCCACTCAAAATAAAAAAAAGAAGAAAAAGAAACTTAGTGCAGGAACCGGATGCTCATTTTCTGTTCCACATCCACCTTCTCCAAGACCTGAGAAAAACAGAACAGAACAAGTTTAGCTACTAAAAATTACAGTTTGATGTTGTGGTCCTGTAACGTTCAACAGGCACAGTGTGGCAATGTCACAGCCAAAAACAATGTATTTGGTAAATATTAACTCAAAACATGAGAGCTTGGATTAACTCAAAAGAATTCATCTTGCTCTCATGGTGACTAAACAAGGACATGTGTAAAACAATCCTGTACAGTGTAAAGTGTCCTGTGGGGAACATACAGTGGGGTCTCATCCACTTGAAAGGGAAAGTGGTCTCAGTTTTCAGAATCCCACTGAGGCCTCCAATGACAAAAATGTACAGTATGTACTCATGGTCGTGGTACATGTTCAGACATTTGAAGCCCACTTCACTTAGCATTTGTTTTGAAGTCCCTAGTTTAGTACGAACAGAACACAGTAGCATACGTAAGTACACGAGAGTTGTATATGTAAAGTGACAGATTCCCTCTGAACACAAAACTTGCCTTGATGAATTCATTGAAGGAAATGGAGTTATCTCCGTTCGTGTCAGCCTCCTGGATGGTCCTATCAGCAATGCTGCCGAGCTGTTCATCTGAAATGTTCACACCAACCATCATCCTCAAGACCTGGAGAGAGCGAAGAAAAAGTCCCTTTAATGGTGTAAAGATTCAGTACACGTCATGATGTTTGCCCAAACAAGATGGTGAACTGTTTTGAAAACAATGTTAATACCACAGGTACTTAAGCACTGCACCAGATAATTTGTAGGTTTTTCTTTTAAATGGCAAGCAGCCATGCTTTACAGTGGGAATTACATGATAAATAACAGCGAAAACATATTTCCAGAAAAACAGGCAAACAAACATTACTCTGAGTCGCATGTTTCGAGTCTCACGGGCTCGTGCATCACACGAAGCGGGCGACACAGAAATGTTTTGCACAAAACAAGAGATCTGTCTGAGTCATTTAACCCCGAGCTTATAGCAATTACAGGTCACACAATGTCACTGAAACCGAGATGGCTTCACAGAGGGACAACAAATAACACGGAGGGAGCACAGAGGAAGACAAAATACAGGATATTAGACTGTCTGGGGAAAATCTACCTGTGGTTAAGGAGAGATATCACATCATTATCAGCACAAGGGCAAAGTCTTGTCATTGACATGGTAATCCTTCTCTCTGTGCAGCACTTTGAAATAGATATTTCACAACAGCATCTGTTCCCTTGTTAAGGACAGAATGAACAGTCAATATCTTCACAGGTAATAATGGATTCCATGAAGAAAAGAAAATAGGTCTTTAAAAAGCTAATAATTCACCATCTTGCTGGTTTACTTATTGTGTGAAGGAGCCGTTTCAACAAACTGTGCTGTGACTCAGCGTCTTATTTACATGACGAACCCATCCCACTCACCTGCAGCAGCTCATCCCGAGAGATTTTGTCATCTCTGTCCAGGTCATACAGACGGAAAGCGACTGGAAAAATAAAAAAATATGTCAGTCATAAGAGACATAGTAATCCCACATAATGAAATCCCCTGAATGTTCACGGTACTGGTCACCAGCTCCAGCCGGACACGCCCGTGTGACCGAGCTCTACACTCACAGAGCAGTTTGTTTGTCCTGCTGTTGAGCGGCTCGCTGGCTGTAGGGTTCTTGTTCTTCTCATTGTCCTCAATTGGTCTGAAGTGAGCCAAGGTCCGCATGAAGCCTCTGAAGTTTACCTGGTCCTCTCTGAAACACAGACAAACAGAAAGACACGAGATGGAGAATTTAATTTAACTTTCTGGATTTGGAAACAGACACAAAATAAAGTATCACAGATTCTTTTGTGTTGGCTCAGGTTACTATTCTGCTCGAAGTAAACATTAGCTGTGTGAGAAAACACAATGAAAAGTCCAACTAGTCGTAAGCCAACACCATTTTACCAAGTCAAACACTCTCCACCTCTATTCTCGAGTTCCTCTGAAGCAAACAGGCCAAAACCAGAGCAACAAGAACACATCTGAAACCATTAAAAGCCATGGCTAAAATTACAACGCCTACACATCTGACTTTTTGGGATTTTAATGATACATCTGCAAACATCTGGTTTTCAGCTTCCAGACTGATAAAACAGCCAAACAACTGCCAAATATACATACAGAACCTGCGGTGCACAAAAACCCACGCTGATTTTTATTTTTTTCTACACAGAACTGGCAGAAAAGACTGAGCGTCTCGAGTCTTGAGTCAAGCGGCCACAACTGAAAAGCATGATGGTCTGGTACAGCTTTGTGGTGGCTGTGACTCAAACACAACCTGCGCAAAACAAGATCTGTCAAAGACCACAGGCCAATAACAGGGACAACTCACCCCTCAGGGAAGAAGGCATTGATGATTCTGTCTCCCAGAGGATTAATGGCCAACTCTGGGATCCTCTGGAAATCTTCTCGGCTACAGACATCAGGAGATATAATCAGAGTGAAAATTTAACATAACATCTTTTAAGACAGGACGTCAAAAAAAAAGAAACTGTCTTTAAAAATGTACATTTCCCACTGATCTTAGACTGTCATCATCACCTTTAAACAGATGTGATACAGGCCGTGTCTTCATTATGAATTAAAATCAGACAGGAAAAGATGAAAGGAGAAAGAAAAGATGGGAAATATATAACTTTGATCATGAAAATAGTGGCTGGGAAGAAATATCAAGTGATTGAATTCTGGAATTTGAGAAAGGTTCTTGCTCCATCAGCAGGACCGGAAGTTATTCCGCTGATATATATATATGTTAAATCTCATTGTTGTGGCAACTAATGGATGCTAAGAAAGTCACCTTGGTCATAAATGAGGCTGTTCCTGTCTGTGTGCTGTGACCGAAAGCACTGGAGCAAGAACATGTGTAGCCAAGAACTTATTATGTGTAAACACGACATATTTCAAAATTATGAGTTCCACGAAACTGTAGAGATTTTTTTTTTTTTTTAATCTGTCCCCAGGAGACTGATCTGCAAATGAATCCTCTTCTCCAAAGTAAAGGGCTGTGTGTTTTAGCAACTTTAATGATTACTCATTTCTTCACCTATTGCTTGTTCTGCCCAGATTATGAGAAGAGTTAACTAGAAGTTAATCAAACACTGAGGTTTCACTGAACACTGAGTTCATTAAGACTCGTTGTGAAACTCATTTGAAAATGAAGGAAGTGAAGGGGAAAAAAAATACATTGAAAGCAGGCGTGATCTGCCGAAAAGATAATTTCCTAATGTCTTTCTAATAATAGGTCTAGCACTGCAAAGCAGACTCTTTGGATCAGTACCCACGAAAATGAGGCTTTTCAAAATTCAATCACTTCTCACTTAACGAACTAATCTGACCTTCGTAATAGAAAATGTCCTGTGAGTCAGTGCTCATTACCCGCCATATTGGTGGGTAAGGGAACCAAACTAATCAGCCACATCTCCTGACTGGTGTTTAATGGGTTTATTTACACAATGGTGGTTATGTTACTGCTTACCTGAGGGTGCCATTTTCACCTTTATCCAGACTGGTGAAGCGGCTGTACAGGCGAGTTATTTGACTGTGGGAGACTGTGGGTAAAACACCAAACAGGCATAAATCTTTCTACCAAATGACCAGATAATAACAGATATACACTGCTTCAGGCAAAATAACCTTTCACCTAAATACTGGACCTCATTACATTACCTCATTAGAGTGTGTTGATTCAACTGTATGGTCATTTTGGAGGTTACAGGTTGTGGTGTTGTTGAACTGTATTGCATTATATGGTTTATATGGTGTTTGTATTATTTTATATATTTCTGTATAATCAGTGCCATAAACTACAGTCTCCAAATTTGTCATAAGGTTGAATCAACACCTGTCTAAAACAATTTCAATTAAAACAACCGTAATAAAGGAGGGTTTACTGCAGGGCTGCTGTATTAGACTGCATCAGTTTTAGCTGGATGTACCTAATAAACTGACAACTCAGTGTATGTCATATAAATGTAGGGGAATAAAAAGTAAGATACTACCCTCTGAAATGGAGTATAAAGTATAAAGTAGCAGAAAATGGAAATACACAAAAAAAATTGTACTTAAGTAAATGTATTAGGTTACTGTTACTTCTCACCACTAATTACACAATTACAGCAGCAATTTAAATCACATAATAAATGCTATTAGCGCAACTTCCTGTTACTGCGTGATTTGGAGATTTTACATGGGAAACAACAGGCGTTGAGGAACCGGTTAACTGCAATGGTACTTAATGGTTTAAGTACAGTAGCTGATGTGTTAGTCTTCATGACAGGAATTAGCCTGAGCTCTACTTACAGCCGGTCTCCTTCTTAATTTCTTCAATCTCCTCTTCTCTGAGTAACGTGGACGCCCTAGATCCCATGATGAAACGTTAACGGAGGTTTAAACCGAGCTGAGTTGCTAGCCCCCTTTTTTCTTTTTCTTTTTTTTTTTTGCGCAACCAAACCAGCTGTGAGAGAATTACGACCCTGACAGACGTTAAAGTTAGCGAAGCGGCTAACTTAGCGAGCTAAAAAAAAAAAAAAAAAAACTGCTTCGTTCGCGCCGAAGTGGAAGAACAGCCGAGAACTAAACACAGAAGTTTTGTGTCCAACTGTCGATGAAACTCAGCGGGTACTCTCTGTCCTATTAACGCCTTCCCTTGATATGTCGTGTTTACATGTTACCGAGACTGGTATCGGGCAGCTTGTCTTCCTGTTTTATGAAATGGGTGGGCAGGTACTGAACAAGGCCGCCTCCCTACCAGGACCCAGACCTTTAGGTAGCAGAGTTTCCTGCCTGCTCAAAATTAGAAGATATTTATTTTTGGTACATACTTATATTTCAAATGAAAATACCATATTTGTGACTATTTTAAACAAACAACTATACAAGTTATAATCCAAAATAAAAACTAGCGCACATCTTTTCGAAAGCTCATAGATTTTGTTCGGTCATGCGAGGGAAAAACAGATGTGAAAATGTCAACATTTATCTAGAACACAAAAACTGACAAAATGAATAAATTATTTAAAAAAAATCATATTTTAGATAAGTAAAAAAATATAACCGAATTCATTGATAAATTATGCTGTTAGATCATTAAAAGGGAGTTTAAAAATAAATGTTAACATACCACTCCTTTAACCTCCAATTCATTCTTTCTTTACTGTTAATACGTTAATAATCAAATCACATCAAAACATAAATATATAAAAAACTAAATAAATAATTTATATTCATATCCCAAAATTCACTATTAAACACTGTGCCAAACTTACTGTATGTGTGTTTGTTCAGTATTCATTCATGCTGTGTCAGTGTTGTACTGTGACAGAAACAGAGAACTTCTCCACAACAGAGTTTTATTAGAAACATGAAAATAAAGACAGACCTTGAGGAAAACATGAACATGTTTTTTTTTTTCTGCAGGAATTTTAGGGTTGTACAGGTTTAAAGGGAAACTCAACAAAA